>NC_057733.1:21489248-21549415 GCF_004010195.1 Chiloscyllium plagiosum
GACCTCTCCGCCCCCACTCCCACTCCGGCCTATCACCCTCACCTTAACCTCCTTCCACCTATCGCATTTCCAACGCCCCTGCCCAGAGTTCATCCTCCCTACCTTTAATCTTAGCCTGCTTGGCACACTTTCCTCATTCCTGAAGAAGGGCTCATGCCCGAAACGTCGATTCTCCTGCTCCTTGGATGCTGCCTGACCTTCTGCGCTTTTCCAGCAACACATTTTCAGCTCTGATCTCCAGCATCTGCAGTCCTCACTTTCTCCTAGATGTTCTTTATCCACCCAAGCAGGCAGGTGGGGGCCTCAGTTTAATGTCTCATGCAAAAGGCAGCATCTCCTGCAGTAAAGGACTTCCTCAGTACTGCACAGGGGTATCGGCCTACATTCAAAAGTATTGGAGGGTCTTGAACTAGAACCTGGCGACTCAGATCTGAGAATGCTACCTACCCAGCCACGGTTCACATGTGTCACAAATGTTATAGTCATAGAGATGTACAGCACAGAAACAGACCCTTCAGTCCAGTTCATTCATGCTGACCAGATATCCTAAATTAATCTAGTCCCATTTGCCAACACTTGGCCCATGTCTCTTTAAATCCTTCATAGTCATATACCCATCCAGATACCTTTTAAATGTTGCAATTGTACCAGCCTCTACCACTTTCTTTGGCAGCTCATTCCTTACGCACACTAATGTCTGCATGAAAAAGTTGTCCCTTAGGTCCCTTTTAAATCTTTTCCCTCTCACCTTAAACCTATGCCCTCTAGTTCTGGACTCACCCACACCAGGGAAAAGACCTTGTCTATTTACCCTATCCATGCCCCTCATGATTTTATAAATCTCTATAAGGTCACCCCTCAGCCTCTGACACTCCAAGGAAAACAGCCCCAGCCTATTCAACCTCTCCCTATAGCTCAAACCCTCCAAATGTGGCAACATCCTTGGAAATCCTTTCTGAGTCCTTATCAGAATCTTTCTTTTGCTCTGCTTGATGAAACAAATGTGATAAATTTCTGATTTTCTTTTGATGTTCTGATCAGTTATTTCTACAATGTGAGATGAATAAAGTGACATTAAAAAGATTGCAAGGCGTAGCACAGTAATGTAAATGCTCCCATTCCAATCCCATGCTGTTACACAATGACATCCAAAGTTAGGTTTACCTGCACTAACCAGCTATAATTTCCTTCAATTGTTAGTAGCTTTCACAAGACATGTAAGTGTTTACTACTCCCCTTCAATGTTCTACTGATGTTCTGTGATTAACATTACTACAACACATTATAATTCTGAACTAAACTGTACTGACCACAAAATGGTTTACAAAATACTTTAATGATTTGTTGGCAGGAGAAAAGTCACCTTTATGCAATATATGATTTTGTTGCATTTCTGAGGGAAGAGAAAATAAAAATGTGAAATCACTTGAATTCTTAACTATTGAGGTCATTCGTTTTAACTCAACATTTTGAATGATGCATTACATTTTGCTCAGAATAAATATTTTCTATGCTTATACTTCACATTATTTTCTCTTATTATGATATGCAATATTGGCTTTTATATATTAAAATCAACAGATGCTTTCAGGCTTTAAAAATATTGTACTACACGTTGCTGTTGTCAATCAAATGTTACATCACAAATAAACAAAATGGGAACCATCTAACATTAAAATTCTATCAAAATAAAATTTAAACTAATTTAAACTGATTGGTCAATCAAAACTTCAGTTTGGAAATAAAAGTAAGATAAGTTCATCGGAAGTTATAAAGCCCTACTTTATAGCAAAAATAACATGATGTATTTACTGGTTTAAAAACACTGATTGAGTTTTAAGAACCTGAAATTGCATTTCTGTGACTTCAAACAGCACTTTCTAAAATGGTTGAAAATCTGCTTGACTTTATCTTATATTATCCAAAACTATTAAAATGGAGCCAATTTATTCCAGCAAAAGTGATAAACTCGGAGTGTAAATGGGATTATCTGCTAATTTATTCTAAAAGCATCCAGACAGTTACCTTGTATATTTATCTGAGTGGGGACTATGCATTAGGTATAACCACTTCAGGCAATGAACTCTGGCTGGAAAAGGAACTTATGCAACCATCATCTAATCAAATTGAAACCACAAAACCGGAATCCACTAGGTATGACCATATTTGAGGTAACGGGTCAGTTTGAAAGAGGGGATTATGTGAGAAATTAGCTGATTCTCTTTTCTGTTAAATAATTTTTTTTCTTCAAAACACAGCACAGACAATTAGGAGATGTGGACCTCTGAGTAAGCCATCCTTACTCTCTTTTCCTCCATTGCAAGTTTGAGTCCTGTCTGTCTTTTGAACATTCACCTGCTACAGCAGAGCTTTCACAGCTATTGCTGACTCCATAAGAACAAATGAATCATATTTGAATTGCCCCAAAGTCAAACCCAGAGGGACCATCAAGCTCAGCTCGAAATCATCTAAGTTACCAATCTACAAGACCTGCATATCTTTCAATCTTTTGGAGTATAATAAATTCATAATCTGTCCTTCCATTCTATCATTTATTAGTGTTTGTGTGTGATCTTCAGAATTACAGAGCTGAAGCATTTTTGTTATTTTATTTAAACCAGATTAAGTACAATGGGAAGTGACAATCACAGTTGGATTACTACTCCAATCCTTGCCCCAGACTTCTGTGTTTCAGGGCCAAACCTGTGTTGGAACTTTTCAGAAATGTGGAATGTAGCTGTTCAGGAAGATTTCCCATCCAGCACAAGATCAATGCCCAAACTGTGCTCCCATTATATTTTATGGCCATATTCCCAGGTTTAAAGATCCAAAGCCTCTTTGATAGAAGAAAATATGTAAGGCAAGCGGATGAAGGAGTAGTGTGGCAGGCAAATGAGTGAGGGCATAGGGTACCAGCTGGTTAAGCAAGTAGTGCACTTAGTAGGTGGGTGAGAGCGGGTAGGATGGATAGTAATTGGATAAGAAAGTAGGTGGGCATGTATTTAGTGGAGGTAGAGTGGCAAATGAGTGATAGAAATGTTGGGTTGTAGATAAATGAGTGAGGCTTATAGGGTGGCAGGAGGTTGAGCGGATAGGATTAAAGCTGGGTGAGTAGGTAGGGTGGCCGGTGGATGAGGAGTTACAGATAACAGGTACATGAGTGACATGGTATGGTGTTCAGGTGTCAGAGGGTTTCAGGCAGCAGGTTGGGGAATTCAGAAGTGGGTTGTTGTGGGAATCGTCAGGTGTTGAGCAGGAAATAGTTGGTTACCAGGTAATGGGAGAGGGTGCTGCTGGGTATTGGAGGAGGGCAGTCAGATGTGAGGGGAGCAGTTGTATGTCCGTGAGTGCTGAGTGTGAGAGGTGGGTGTTTCAATGTTCAGGCGATGGGTGTTGTTAGGTCAGATGTGGTATGTAAGTAATTGGCCAGTTAATTCTAGGGTATGTCATGCATTAGAACAGGTTTTAATCTTTCTAACTTTTCCTGACTGACTATTAAAATAATTAAATTGGAAATCTTTAAAGTCTGTAACTAGATCAGAGTTGGGGACCTTGTTAGTAAATGCCAAGGAATTGACCATCAAAAATTTAAATTTATGGGCAATTTCCATATACTTAGTGCAATGGGACATCTATCAAGGTAGGTCCAGTCTCTGATTATTTAAAGACTGTTTGTTTTTATCCTTTACATTCAAAACATAAAAACAACAAAATTCTGAATTGATAAACATCCTTTTTTAAAAATCTGTTATTGTCAGACAATGATGGGGGGGGGAAAGGACTAGAACATCTCCTCACCTGATCATTATGGGAAGTAAATCATGAATGTTTGAAGGAATAATTTGCACAAATAAACAAATTTGATTGACTGGAAACAAGAAGGGAGTTTCAGGACATGGAGACCTAATCGAAAAGTATAATGTAAAAGAAAACACAATTTTGAGGCATTCAACAGGACTTTGGATGATTATTTGGATTAAAATAATGTGCAAGGATGTGGGGGGAAAGCAAGAGATTGGCACCAAGCAATAAAGCTCATTTAATGAGACTGTACAGATATGATGGGCTGGCTACCTTCTTTCTGTGCCATAACACTTCCATGATTCTGTGATATTGAATGATGATTTCTAAATGCACACATTGAAAAATCAAATTGAACATTTCAACATGAAGTCCAAGATGCAGTTTGAGCTCGGAGCCAAAGATGGCTACACAATTTGCTACACTGTATCTTCCACATTTGACTTCTTCCAAAGAGATGGAGATGATTGTCTGCAACAACCAACCAAAAATAATGATCTGAGCAGAACATCAGTGAACCAGAGCATCAGGACAATCACCAACAGTACTCAACGGGATTAAAATAAATCATTAAACCTAAACACCTGGAAAATGGGGACCGACCTAAGAGGAAGAATGTCTACTGATGAAGGAATCAACTTACATGGAGAAAAGACTCCATTGGAGTCACTACACTGTTGGAGAGGGATGGTCACATGACAAACCGATCCTGTATGTGTTTTAAGCATATCCTTTTCCTGCAGTAGAGGACAAGGAACTCAGATGCCAAGAAAGAAGTCTTGAGTTCAGCTTCCTCTCCATCCCCCTCTCTCACCTAATTCATAGGCCTTTAAACCCTGTTTACTGCTTGTAACTGCCGAGGCATTGTATACACAGACTTTTCAGCGGCACTTAACCCTTTTAAACACAATGCAATATTTGTGTTTCAATTGACAAGATGAATGTTGTATATATTCCATCCATTAGTCCCAGACATGGAGTACTCTAACAACACTTATGCAGCTTCATTATCACAGTAATATAGATATTTCACAGGAGTATTATCAAGCAAAATGTTACACAAGTAATATAAAGAGATATTCAGATCGATTGCTAACATGAGTCCTTAAAAGAGGAAAGCAAGGTAGAAATGCAAGACTTTTAAGGAGGGCATTCCACACTATGGTCTGGACCACTGAAGGGACAATTGCCAATATGGACATCATTGCCTAAGCTAACAATCACTGGGGATAGATAAAAGACCGGGTTAAAGAAGTGTAGATATCCTCAAATGAACCTCAAATGTAATGCTGAGAAGCATTCCAAAAACAGATGATATTTATTTTTCTCGTTTTGTTGAAGGAGAAATATTTCTTCAACAAATAGCAGTTGTTGCATGGTGTAATTTTCAGGCAGGCTGAAACTGACCTTATAGTTGCAACAGGACATGGACTGTTTCCAAAGTTGATTGAAATAATGACCTTGCCATTACCAAATGCTTGGATTATGCATTCTGAAGTGGCAGTAGCATAAAGCAGATGTAGTGTAAACAGGCAATAGACTTATGAGTCATTAACTTCTGCAAGTTGATTGATTCCTTAGTCCTGTTCATTGTGCATAACCCTATTCCCATCAGATTTCCACATATTTCAAAGTCTGTAACCATACATATTTGTGAACAATTGTAGTTTACATGCTCTCTGTCCACAACAAAGCAGGAAGAAGAACATCTATACCTGCACATATTGCTCAATGACCTTTTGTTATAAACAGATTAATCACAGATTGGGGATTAGTGGTGCTGGAAGAGCACAGCAATTCAGGCAGCATCCGAGGACAGGCAAAATCGACGTTTCGGGCAAAAGCCCTTCATCAGGAATAAAGCTTCTGCCCGAAACATCGATTTTGCCTGTCCTCGGATGCTGCCTGAATTGCTGTGCTCTTCCAGCACCACTAATCCAGAATCTGGTTTCCAGCATCTGCAGTCATTGTTTTTACCTAATCACAGATTGGGGCAGACATTGATATCCAATCTTTATGATGTGACATGAAGTTGCTTTCCAGTGACAAAAGAAATATTTGTAAAGGATTATGCTTGAGTTTAATTCCCAATACAATATTGTAAGGAAGTTAGATGTTAATTGTCCATTGCCTTACACAGTAATGAGAGGATTCAGAAATATCAGTAGATAGAGGTCAGTGTGGCAGTTCAGATGATTATAATGTCCTTCTTTACATTTCCCAAATTCACTATCTACCTCTCCTAAAATTAGGGACTTTTCCATTTAACTGGAGTCAACAGCTCTATATTGTTTCTCCAAAGAAGTCATTCTTTATTTCTGTTTCTGGACAGGAACCACTGAGAAGTATTTGACACCAGCTCAATCTAATTGTAACAGTAATTTGATGTCCACACATGTATGCTTCACACAATGAGTCAGTCGTTGGAAATGTTCCATTTTGGGTGTTTATTTTATCCCTCTTAATTGGGGTTATTTCAAAACATGAATCGAACAATTTATTTTGCAAGATTCAAGCAAAAAAAAGAAGCAATAAGCATTTTTGCACCCAGCTCTAAATGTCAGAGGAAAATTCAAATGGCTAACAATCTTCCCAAGGCATCAGAATCACTAGTACAATTCACTCACGTATCATGTATGACTTCCTCCAGTAGAAACAATTATCTTGACTTACACAGGCATGACAAGTGTGAGCTCCAACATACACTCTTCATCCCATGTATAGAGGTATCACAACATGAAAAAATTTCCAGCTCTAACATATGCTAGAAAAAAAGCCCAAAAACCTGGATCCATTGCAGAATAATGAACAAGTAATGAATAAATATTTTGTTCCTGTCTTCAATTTAGACGACACAAACAAAGTCCAGTAATGCCTGGAATGCTGTCCTTTAATACAAGAGAAATTAAACTTAAAAGTAAAGAGATTATGTATGAAGTGTACAGACATTGGTGAGACCACATCTCAGGTGCTATGAAAGCTTTGGTTTCCTTATCTGAGCAAGGATATAGATGTGTTGGATGCAGCTCAGAGGAGGTTACTAAATTTAAACCATGGAATGAGCGGGTTGTCTTTTGAGGAAATATTGGACGGACTGGGCATACTTTCAAACATAAAAATGCTAGAGAAACTCAGCAAAGGTTTGGAAGCATCTGGAGACAGTAACAGAGTTATTGATTCAAGTCCAATTTGAATCTTCTTCAATCTGAGACTGAAGAATCTTATCTAGAGAGCACATGACATGAACGTGCAGAGAAGATGGATTAATTCTTACCTGATGTAACTATATTGTCAGTGTCTGATATACCTATGATTACCAATTACAGCAGCAATTTATATTAAAGTGAATTAAACAGTGTTAATTGGAATTGAAGCCTTTGCTATCTCCTTGATCAGTCCCAAACTCAGTGTGGCATAAAAACCTCAGGATAAAAAAAACGGACTGACAACTCAAACACCAGAGGCCCTGATTAGTTAATTATTATTTTTGCCTCTAGAATAGACATGTTGTGCAACACTATGAGTCTTGTCATGCCAGAGCAGTCACCAAAGCCACCATTGAATTGTAAATAAAAGCATGAGGAAAACGCAAAACAGCAGATTACAACATAAAAGAGCCCCTTGAGAGAACAGATCTCATTGTTGATCGGACACATGAGAGAGCCTTGATACATAACCAATTGAAAGAAGCTAGTGGTTGCAATGTCCTCTTGTTGATAAGTTTGTACTTGAAAAGGATTATTGCATGAAATAAAGATAAAGAGATAGGAATGGGTTTTAAACAAGGTGATTAGAATTTTATATCAGAGACTTTGTTGGAGTAGAAGACAGTGTTGGTCAGCAAGAATGAGACAGATATGTGATTGGAACTGAGTGTAGGATAGAATAAACACAGGACAATTTGGCATAAGTTGAAGTTGAAAGTGTAGGTTGGGCCACCAGTTAGTAGGGAAACAACAGCATCATGCATTATATGCTGCCATTAAATTGCAAAATGTCCAAAATGCATCACAGTGGAATCTATCAACTAAAATCTTAGTACATAGCTAGTTAGAGAAATATTAGCACAATTTTGTCATTAATGTAGGTTTCAAGGAGTGTCTTAAATTGAGAAACAGATTCAAATGTGGAGAGGTTTGAGGAGAGAATTCAAGCATGTAGGAGCAAAGCAGATGCGCACATGGTTGCCTATAGTGGATTGCAAAAACAATTAGAAACAACCAATTAAGATACTGACATTGGAGGAGCACAAGGCTCTCTGAGGGCTCTGAGGCTGGAGCAGCTTTAGTGGATAAGGTGATGCAGTGATTTGAAATCAAGGATGAAAATGTTAAAACCAAGGCAGACTCCAGAAGCCAATGTTGATAAACAGACATAGGAATGATGTGTGAATCTGACTTGTTGTAAGTTGGGATTTTGTCAACAGAGTTTAGGATGAGCTTAAATTTAAGGAAGATGCAAAATGGGAAACTCTCCAGGCACATTGTGGAATGGCTGAGTCCAGGTGAAAAAAAGGATAGATGAGAGCTTTAGCAGCAGATAAGCTGAGGCAGGGCAAAGATGTGAAAAATTACGGTATTGGGGAATGGGAGATCTTGATGATGGATAAAAGATGAAGTCAGGAGTTCACGGAGTATGATATGACAAGGACAAGGATGAAGTTGTTAGCCAGGGAACAGCATTTGCGACATGGATTGAAGGCGATGGCTTTAGAATAAATAATTGACTTTGGAAGTGAAAAAGCCATGGCTGAGAATTTCAGCAGCTAAAGGGCTTAGGCAGGTGAGCAATATTACAGAGGTGAATGTAGCCAAATGATATATGCAAATAATAATGATGCAACTGATTCTAGCATCAGTAACTGAGACGAAGAGAAGACATCAAACTAGAAAATTTATGAAAAAGTTTTACATATCACTAGGATGGGAAGACCTTTATATTGAGAAAATAGCCAAGAGATTGATAGTGCAGTTGTAGATATCCATAGCCTAAACATACTAAGAGTCGGTGTCCAGTTAGCAACATTACCTAATACCCAAATAAAGCAATGAAGTTAGATGTCTTTGTAATAAAAAAAGATAGAACAATCAATAGAATCCTGAGATTGGGAATAGTTCAGATGAACCTGGTACAGGGATCAGTGAGAGAAACGGAACATGGAGCAAGGATATAAATTTTAAGGTGGGGATTGGAAATAATGACATTTGTCTTCCCAGTGTTTAACCGGAAGTGGTTGTGGCTCATTAAACACAGCATTTCAGACAAAGACAGTGGAGAAGTCAAGAGAAGAAGGTGAGGTAGAACTCGATGTCCAGTCTGAGGATGATGTATTGAAAGGGCAACACGTAGATGAGCGAACCAAAGACAGAGACTTGAGACATTCCTTAACCAAACTTCTGAACATCGCAAAGGAATCTATTTGCAAGAGTTGCTCATGCTATAATCAAATAAATAGGAACAGAAGCGAATGTGAGCAGTCCTAGAAAGTTTGCCAACGAAGGAAAGGAATTAGAGGAAGATGGTGTGATGGACCCTGAGGAAGAATACAGAAATGTTAATAAGGAAAATGTATTATGGTCACATTCAAAAAGGATATCACTGGGGCTATTGCTTACAGTATTTTCAGTGCTGTAATGAGGATAGAAATAGAAACTAAGTTGGAGATGATGAAAGTCGTAGGGTTTTGAGGGGGAAAGAATGATTTGGAGATGGGAAATAGCTTACAAGAACTGAGGGACCAAAGGGCCATGTTCTTTTCTGAGTGGGAAGTAGAAATGAAGGTAGTGCGTTTGAAAGGGGACTCTACCTAAGGAAAGGGAATGCTTCACAATGTCAGCTAGGATGTGGACCAGGTAGAGTGTTCGATAGTCAATAACTGAATGGTAATGTGTTGAAAAGAAAGGGGTTTGTTAAAATGGATAAGATGAGGTCAGAGATGACTGAGGATGTAGCAGCGAAAATAAAAGGTATGAATGAGTGCAAGGTGAACAGTTGGTAGACAAAGGAGATGAAATGAAGTAATGAAGGTAACAGAATGGATGGTCTCAATATTAGCAACCAAGAGTCTTTGACTTTCTGTTCTGTGTGGAGTTACAAATTTGACACCTTATAAAACAATTATGCTTTAAACTGATTGTTTTAATTTCAAATAAGGCAGAATACCATGGAAGAGGGATGATAGCCAAATTTAAACCTGTTCAGAAGCAGACCCATGTGATTTAGTTGTCGTGGCATCAGAAACTCAGGTTGAAACTCATAGAAACTCAAGAGGTCTGTTCCAAAGTCTGATAACAGCAGGGAAGAAGCTATGTTTGAATCTGCGTACTCAAACTTTTATATCTTCTGCCTAACAGATGAGGATGAAAGAAACTATGACCAGAGTGGGAGGAGTATTTGATTATGTTGGTTGCTTTCCCAATGCAGCGGGATGTGTAGATGAAGTCAATCGACGGGAGGTTGGTTTGAGTGCTGGACAGGGCTGTGCTCACAACTCTTTATACTTGTAGACACTTAAAGATCAAAGAGGATATCTTGGTTCTGGATGTCAATTCAGTTCCATTCAGGAGGAGATTGCATAAATGGAGTTTTAAGAGGACATTGGAAGACTCACCCTGGTCTAGCAGAGTGAAAAAAAACCTATCAGGCAACCAGAAATAATTTTGGACTGAACTACAGGGCTATATATTTGCTGTAATGTATAAACATGGTGTGATATTTTGGTTGTGCTAACTTGATAACGGAGAAAATATTTTTTCTATGGTTTATTGTATTAGTTGTCTACCAAGTAATGCTTAGATTTTTGTTTTCGTTGGAGGAATAGTTTTAAAATATGAAATTATATCCTTCAGTTATTTCCATCAATTGCTGGGAAATACGTACCTCTAAAGATTGTGACAATGGCTAAACTGGCTGGTTGGGATATTCCATTGGAACATGATTCCTATTTCTCAATGAAAGAGAAGAACTATAAAAACTACAAAATAGAACATTGTAGATCGATGGAGACCTCTGCTGGATTTGTTGATAGATCAAGTTCAATAGCTGTTGGGTGTTCATATATTTTACATTTAATTGCCCATTGTGAAGTAGTTAAATATAAATAAACTAATTAAAGTGTTTGTTTTTTGTTAAAATTCACTTGGCTAAAACTGGGGTTAGATAGTTTTGAAGAGCCAAAAATAATACAACAAACAGACTCTGCAGTGAAGAGGAGCACAGGTCTTCAGCTTCTTTGAAATAATGTTAAAAATCACACAACACCAGGTTATAGTCCAATAGGTATAATTGGAAGCACACTAACTTTCGGAGCGACGCTCCTTCATCAGGTGATGAAGCACACTAGCTTTCGTTGCTCCGAAAGCTAGTGTACTTCCAATTAAACCTGTTGGACTATAACCTGGTGTTGTGTGATTTTTAACTTTGTACACCCCAGTCCAACACCGGCATCTCCAAATTTTGAAATAATGAGGTGTTGCGAGGCAATTTGCCTTTCTAGTTTAAACTGGTTTGGATACCAGTGACCCCAATGCTGAATAAGGCAGAAAACAGGAGAGTGAGACAAACAATGGGGACTGACAAGAGTGACCAATGGTAAAGGCCAATGACAGCCCATAGTTTTTCTATGAAGCCAGGAGGAAATTTCCTACTTCTTGGGATCCACCTCAAGGAATATGGAAACAAAAAGACCTAACTTTTTAAACGTTCTTCTGTATCTCTTAATTGCTTTAAGGGGATGCTGCAGTGCATTCCTCAAATTGTATAATTTGCAATTCATGCCTAATTTTTCATGACTTTGTGACCAATGGACCCTTCATATTTCCTAACTCATTTTGAATCAATTTTTACAGAATGCAATAATGAATATTTCTAAAGCAGATTCCTCTTATAAGGCAGAGGAATCAAAGGTTATTGATGGGTAGTTGGGAATGTGGAATTCAAAACACAATAGATTAGTTGTGATCTTATTGTACAGGTATGAGGGGCCGAATACCAACTTACAAATTGGACATAAAGTAGCTCCTATGGCCCTGGTTCTGGACTGACACAGAGTAAAATTCTTACCAAGTCCATCTTGTCAAGTCCATTTAGACTTCAATGAAATCACTTCTCACTCTTCCAAACTCCAATGCGATATGCCCAGTCCATCCAATCTTCCCTCAAAAGACAACCCACTCATTCCAGGTATCAATTTAGTAAACCTCCTCTGAACTGCCTCCAACACATTTATATCCTTCCTTAGATAAGGAAACCAAAACCATTCACAGTACCTGAGATGTCGTCTCAACAATATCCTGCATATTTCATACATAATCTCTTTACCTTTACGTTTAATTTCTCTTGTAATAAAGGACAGCATTCCAGGCATTACTGGACTTTGTTTGTGTCCTCCAAATTAAAGAGAGGAACAAAATATTTATTCATTACTTTTGCCATTTATAATGATCTATTATTAACTCCCATTCTCACCCTCTAAAGAATCTTAACTCACTCTATTTTCTTTTCCTTTTGCAGATACTAATAGGAGCTCTTGCTATTTGTTTTTACATTCTTGGTTACATTTTTCTTATGTTCTAATATATTTGGCTTGATGAACATTTTTATCATTCAGTGCATTTCTTTATATTCTGATCAGTCATCCGTCTTGCTACTCACCTTTCTGCTACCATATGCTTTTACCTGAAGTTTGATGCTTTCTTTAACTTCTTTAGTTAACCATGAACAAATCCTCCGTTTGGACTTTTTCTTTATGGTAGGCATTTACTTATTTTGAGTATTCAAAAATATCCCAGTAAATGTCTGCCTCTGCTGCTCTATTGATCTATGTCTTAATCTAATGTCATGATGTGGAGGTGCCAGTATTGGACTGGGGTGGACAAAGTTAAAAATCGCACAATACCAGGTTATAGTCCAACAGGTTTATTTAGAAGCACTAGATTTCAGAATGCTGCAGGTAATCTGATGAAGGAGCAGCGTACTGAAAGCTAGGACTTCCAAATAAACCTGTTGGACTATAACCTGGTGTTTTGTGATTTTTAACTTAATCTATGTGCCAGGTAGCTTTGGGTAGCTCAGCCCTCATGCCCATGTAATTGCCCTTATTTAAATATAAAATATTATTCTTAGATCCACTCTTCTCCCTTGTGAACTGGATATAAAATTCAACCATATTATGATTATTACTGACTCAAGGTGCTTTCACTCTGAGGTCATTAATCAATCCTGTCACATTTCATTATAGTCAATCTAGAATGTGTGATGCAAAGAACCTATTTCAAAAGTATTCTCTGAACTTCTTAACCAAGCTACTATTGCAAATATGATTTTTCCAGTTTATATGTAGATTAAAATCACCTGTAATTATTGTCATCCTGAAACACAAGCCCACAATATTTCTTCTTCAATGCTTCTGCCTACTTAGTGGTTAGTGTTGAGGGGTCTGTAGACCATTCCCACTTGTAACTTCTTTCTCTTGCAATTTCTCATCTCCATCCAAACCAATTCTAAATCCTGATCACCTGAACCCAGGACATTCGTAGCTATTGCACCAGTACCATCTTTAATTACGTGCTACTCCTCTGCCTTTATGTAACTTACCTCTGTTCCTGATTGGTATATTAGTAGTATGACTGGCGACCTAGAAAATTCTGTGTCACTGCTCATGGGATCTGAGGGTCCTTGCGTGGCTGATGAGCCTGATCCTGGAGCCGCATCTCTGACCACACATTATGCAGGTGTTTCTGGGAAGTGGAAATTAGTCTTTGAAATTGCTGGCATTCATTTCTCCAGTTCCTTTTGCCTTTTTCCTCTTGCCCATGGGTGTTTCCAAAGAATTGTGCTCCTTTGTACTGGAGGTTCCTCCAAGTCAGTTTCTTCTGTGTGAGGATCTCCAACATATTGATATCTATGTTGCATTTCTTGAGGGATGTCTTCAGGGAGTCTTAGAAACATTTCCTTTGTCCTCCTCTCATTCAAATGTCTTCCTTGAGCTGCATGGGGAAGATTTGCTTTGGCAGTTAGAACTCAGGCATCCTTAGCATGTGGCTGGCCCAGCAGAACTGGCTTTGGATGATCATGGCCTTGATACTGGTGCTATTGGCTCTTCAAGGAAGCTAATGTGGAGAATCAATTTCAAACAGGGTTGGTGATACTTCTCAAGGACCTTGAGGTGGCATCTGAATGTGATCCAAGCTTCAGAGCCATATAAGACCATAAAAAATAGGAATAGGAGTAGGTTGTTTGGCCCCTTGAGCTTGCTCCACCATTCAATAAGATCATGGCTGAGTTGACATTCCTCAAATAAAGAATTGAAAGGATGATTGTCTCATACACAAGGATCTGGGAATCTGTACAGATGTCATGATTGTGAAAGACGGAACTCAGAACTTACCAGTGACATAGCAGCACAGAAACATTGGAAATAAGTGCAGGACTAAGCCATTCAGCCCTTCAAACCTGCTCGGCCTTTCAAGATGATCATGGCTGATCATCCAACTCAGTCCCCTGTTCCTGCTTTCACCCCATACCCTTTGAGGGGAGATATTAAACAAGTATTTTCCATCAGTGTTTGCTGTGGAGAAGGATATGGAAGGTATAGAATGTGGGGAAGTAGCACCAAAGCTTGAAAAATGTCCATATTACAGAGAAGGAAGTGTGGGATGGTTTAAAATGCATTATATCCCCAGAACGTAATCATGTGTACCACATAACTCTGGGGGAAGTGATTGCTGGGCCCGTTGCTAAGAAATTTGTATTATGAATAGCCATAGGTGAGGTGATAGAAGACTGGAAGTTGGCTGATGTGGTTCCGCTATTTAAGAAAGGTGGTAAGGAAATGTCAGGGAACTACAGATGAATGAACCTGAGATCATTGGTTGGCAAGTTGAAGGGAATCTTGAGGGACAGGATTTACATATATTTGGAAAGGCAAGGACTGATTAGGGTTGGTCAAGAGGGCTTTTTGCATGGGAAATCATGTCTTACAAACTTGACTGTGTTTTTTGAAGAAGTAACAAAGAAGATTGATGAGGGCAAAGTGGTGGATGTGATCTAGATGGACATCAGTAAGGTGTTCAACAAGTTTCCTCATGGTAGACTAGTTAGCAAGGTTAGATCACATGAAATACAGGGAGAACTAGCCATTTGGATTCAGAACTGACTCAACAGTAGAAGACAGAGGGTGGTGGAGGGTTTCCTTTCAGACTTGGAGGCCTGTGACCAGCAGTGTGCCACAAGGATCGGTGCTGGATCCACTGCTTTTCATCAGTTATATAAATGATTTGGATGTGAATATAAGAGGCATGATTAGTAAATTTGCAGGTGACACCAAAATTGTAGTGTGGTGGACAGCAAAGAAGGCTACCTCAGAGTACAACGAGATCTTGATCAGATGGGCCAATGTGCTAAGGAGTGGCAGATGGATTTCAAAATGCAAGGTGCTGTATTTTAGAAAGGCAAATCAGGGCAGGACATATTCACTTAATGGTAAGGTCCTGGGGAATGTTGCTGAGCAAAGAAACCCTGGAGTGCAGATACATAGTTAATTGAAAGTGGAGTCCCAGGTAAACAGGATAATGAAGAAGGCATTTGGAATGCTTGGAGTTGGGAGATCATGTTGCGGCTGTACAGGATGTTGGTTAGCACTTTTGGAATACTGCATGCAATTCTGGTCTCCTTCCTATTGGAAGGATGTTTGTGAAACTTGAAAGTGTTCAGAAACGATTTACAAGGATGTTGCCAGGATTGGAGGGTTTGAACTATAGGGAGTGGCTGAATAGGCTAGGGATATTTTCTCTGTAACATCGGAGGCTGAGGGGTGACCTTATGAAGGTTTATAAAATCGTGAGGGGCATGGACAGGATAAATAGACAAGATCTTTTCCCTGGGGTGGGGGAGTCCAGAACTAGAGGGCAGAAGTTTAAGGTGAGAGTGGAAAGATTTGACAGGGACCTAAGGGGCAAAATTTTCACACAGAGGGTGGTGCGTGTATGGAATAAGCTGCGAGAGGAAGTGGTGGAGGCTGCTACAATTCCAACATTTAAAAGGCATCTAGATGGGTATATGAATATGAAGGGTTTAAAGGGATATGGGTCAAATGCTGGCATGGGACTAGATTAATTTACGATATCTGGTTGGCATGGACGAGTTTGGTTATCAGTCTGGTACCCATGAAGATGGCTCCAACTGGGACTTTGGGTTCATGTCACATTACAGGTGACCCCACTATACAATACACACACACACACATTCACTCTCTCTCACACATACATATACACACACGTCTATGGGGTGAATTTGCATTTGCAGAATTGTATTTGCATATTCTATTTTGCTCAAAAAGCACACAATCTGCAAGTAGTCAATGTAGGCAGTCAATCCATGACCCATTTTATAAATTCCTACTTTGGAAATAGAACCAATCTGACTCAAGATTGGTACACAGACAGACTCTAAACTTACACCTTTACTGCATTGTCTGAGCTGAGATGTCACTTTTTTTTAATAAAACCTTAAGTTATCTCAAGAATGTGACTTGAAAGAAGTTCTGGGGTTTACATATTAATGAACCGAAATCTGCAACTCATTCTAAAAGATGAAAGACTTAACAGCAATCTAGGTTTGTCCCAATATATTGTTTTATCTTTTGCTATAAATTTTGTGTCTTATGATCCTGCTCCACAGCCACCTGATGAAGGGGCAGCGCTCTGAAAGCTGGTACTTCCAAATAAACCTGTTGGATTAGAACCTGGTGCTGTATGATTTTTAATTATATTGAAACAGTTAAGGAGTAGTTTATTTTGTTAAGTATTTCGATAGTTACAGTTAAGCCAATTTTTTAAAAAAAATATTTTGTCTGTTAAGTATTTTATGTGAATAAAGTGTGTTTTGCTTCATGCCTGGTAGCTTGACCAATCAAATTGCATTCAGAATGGCACTTGCTTTTAAAATAGGATAAAGTTAGGGACTAGGCTATCTTCTTAATATATTTTGAAGGGGTCTGGTCCGGTCCATAAAACCTTGTTCTGGACTGCCTGGTCATCAAAAACATCCTTCCTGTGTCAACCCTGTCTAGCCCTGTTAGAATTTTATAGGTTTCTATGAGATCCTCCCTCATCCTTCTAAACCTGTGTAAATATAGTCCTAATTGATTCAGACTCCCTTTAAATATCCATCCTGCCATCCCAGGAATTTCTCTGGTAATGCTTTGTTGCATTCCCTCCATAACCAGAATATCCAGATAAGGGGACCAAAACTGATCGCAATATCCAGATATAGTCTCACCAAGATCATGTTCACTTGGAACAAGAAATCCCTTCTCCTGTATTTGAATCCTCTCTACAATTAGACCAATCAAGGTCTACATTCCACTTGCCTTCTTCACCACCTGCATGCTTACTTTCAGTGACCGATATTTAAGGATACCCAAGTCTCATTGCACCTCCGCAACATCCTCCACCACCACCCCCCCCCCCCCCCCCCCCGCCCACCACCCCCCGGCTTTCTCAATCTATTGCCAGTCAGACAATAACCTGCCTTCTGGTTTTTGTAACCAAAGTGGATAACCTCACATTTATTCACATTATACTTCATTATATGTTTGCTCACTCACTCAACTTGTCCAAATCACACTGATACGTCTCTGCACCCACCTCACAATTCATCCTCCCACCTAGCTTTGTGACATAAATATGAATCTAAATTCTTGAAGAGTGTTGAAGTTACCATTAATGCATCTTAAGCAATGCCAAAAACTATTCTTTATCAGAAGATACAGCTCTAAATAGCATTTTATCAACACACCCACCAATATGAAGTACAATGAAAGAGAATGACATAATCTCACTGCAGTTTTTCCATTGTTTTTGCCAGTACCAAGCTATAGTCAGAAGGTGGCAGTGTTCCTTTCTTGACTTTAGAGAACAACTTATTGATTTAACCAGCCTTACCAACAACAATGGTAAAACAAAATTTAATTTCCATAAACTTTACTTTCTTGAAGCTGAGATTGATTTTGTACTCATTATTAGCATTTCCACATCTTGATCGTATTTTGCACACTTTGTCTTTTTCACCACTTACTTCGTTTTATTTCATTGCTTATGCTTGTGAAATCTGACCATGACTCCACAGTGCAGGAAGTCATTCAAGCAGGGGCAGTTAATAGGAACATAGTGGTAAGAGAGGATAGTATAGTCAGGCAGACTGACACAGTTTCCTCCAATTGAAAGAGTTCAGAAGGTATGTTGGAGAGCTGCTGTGAGCTAGAGAAGGCACTTGCAACGGAAGGGAGAGGATCCTGTTGTTAAAATCCAGGCAGGTACCAATGATAGAGATAGGTTTAGGAAAGACGTTTTGCCGAGAGACTATGATCAGCTAAGGGCGAAGTTAAAAAGCAAAATCTCAAAGGTAATGATAACCAAACCTTAGGTTATTACCTGAATCACAAGCAAATTGGAATAGGATAAATAAGATTAGAAACTTTGATGTGCTTTTCAAAGATTGGTGGGGCTTTCAATTCATAGGGCACTGGCACCAATTCTGGGGAATATAGGAGTTATACTATTAGGATGGCTATCACGTGAACAGTGCTAGGATCAGTGTTCTGCTGAACTGTGTAATTAAGGTAGTAGAGGAAGCTTTAAACTAACCAATGAAATTGAGGGATCAAGTAAAGGAAGTTAGAGAGAGGACAAAGCAAGAGAGAAGGTTAGCAATAAAATCATTGATAATCTGAGTACAGCAGGATGAGACAGTGTTTACAAACTTAAGCATGCACCAGCAGATAATGCTAGAGGCTGAAAAAAGCAACAACAAAATAAATTTAAAACACTCTGTCTGAATACACACATTTTCAGCAAGATAGAGGAATTTATGGCACAAATTGAAGTAAATGGGCATAATTGAATTGCCCGTACAGAGACATGGGTGAAGGGTGACCAAAGCTAGGAGCTAGATGTTCAGTGTATTTAATATTAAAGAAAGATGGATAAAAGGAAAAGGAGATGGTCTAATGCTGTTAGTACAGGAAGACATCATTTTATTAGTGAGGGAAGGTCTTACATCAGAAGAGCAATATGTCGAATCAGTTTGGGTGGAATCGGTTTGCTTCTATTTGGAAGGAAGGGCAGCAAACATTGACAGGAATTGTTTGCAAAATAGTAATGGTGATGGAGGACACAGTTTAAATCAGGAACTTAGAAATACATATTACACAGGTTATCTTGGGCAACTTCAATCTACATATACTAGTAAACCCTTGGAACACCTCCTCGAATTGGATCAGCAGTTCTTCTAACTGATCACTTCCCCTCCACTACTCCCACCTCCACCACACCCAAATCGATCACCCTCCTTCAGCATCTGATTGGCTCCCACCCACCCTGGCACTGACTTCCCAGTTCTGCCCATCACCAACCTGCTCCAATCAACCTGGGTCTTATGACAGGAAAACCAATCAGTGATGTTGCTGCCACATTGTGAAATTACTACACAATAGTTGGGGGGAATGGGGGGAATTTCAAACACTGGGTTCCCCAAAACTTGCTAATTGACTCACTACTTGCAGATGAGATACGTAAAATTTCCTTCCAGTCAGTGGAAATAATTGAATCATTCTGATTTAAGATCTCTTCACTTTATCTGCAATATATGTGTAGCTATGATAAAGTTCCTCGTTGCACAGTTCTCCGTTTGTAAGAGTTTTCACTTTCTTTTTTCTACAGTTTTCTGTGTTTCTTAGTTTGATTCCTTCCACCAATCATTTTCTCATTCTCTCTTTTTGGTAAAGTTCCAGCTATTCAACATGATGGTAACCTAGGAAGTTTAGGATCTCATAGACTTACATTGGTAATATGGGAATCAGAAAGCTTACACACACTCTAATGGATTTCCTGTCTATTAAAAATATGTATAAACATGAACTCTAGTAGTACCAAGCAACTAGGCCTAGTGGTGCTCAAATCACTTATATTTTTCCTTTTCTAACGACTTTTTCTCTTCGGCGTAATGACTTCTGCTACATGGTTCCACAAGCAGCAAGAGTTCTCTGATATCCTATCCAAGATTTCATGTTTAATTTGTAACCCCAGACAATATATTTTGGCAGGACATTCACCACAAGGACCTTTTGCAGCCAAGCCTAAAGTTGTCATCATTCAACACCAACACATCCAGCCTTCAGACAGAAATTGATGGATAGTGATTAGAAACAAGAATGCTGACTAAACCTCCTTCCAAAATGTCAGCAATCAGTAACACGAGAAAGGAAATGGGGTTTTGTTCAATATTGTTGGTTTAAATATAGGTTTTGGAATTCAGGCTATCTGGCATACACACCATCCTTTGCAGATTAATTTCTCTTGTGGCCTCACTCCTTTTCCTTAGGGTATATAGGGAAATGTTTAACGATGCATTCCATATTGCCTGTTAGTGGAAAATACTGATGGAACATGTCCAACAAAGGATAAAATTTTGAATTATTATTTCTAGTCATGTTGCAGATGAATAGGTAACAAACCTTATACATTGAAATTCAAGCCAGCATGATGACTGCATTAAATTGAGACAAAAATAGATCTATCAGGCATATAGTTCTGATTATGCAGAAATTTTACATTTTAATTTGTAAGATAATTAAATCATATGATGACTGAACCATTCAATCCATAATTAATCTCCATATCATTTTAATATTGGAAGACTGCTTTCTTAGGAATTAATTCTGACCATAACAGTGAAATATTTGATATATCAGCAAGTAGCTAAATACGCATTCAGACTTTATATTACAAACCCCACAAGAGAAGAATGAGTCATAGTGCTTAAATCATTTGACTGTTTTAACATCCCACACAACATATGCAAAATGTTGCAGTGGCAAATTCATTTATCTGCTTTAAAATAATACAAAGTCTGGTTGCAAAGATAAACTGATGACAGACCTAAGATAAATATCTTACCCTCAGTATTCAACATATAAAAAGAGGGAATAACAAAGCAGACTGATGGAAGACTTTTTTTACCTTGTTAGTTTTGTATTTTATCATCTTGTTTGCTTTTGTCACCTCCCAAGGTTAGGTTCTTTTCTAACTGGGAGGGCAAATGGGAGATCTTCCTCAAGCCTGAATAAAAGAAGCTTTTTAAAGTTAGCAAGTTCTGGTATTTGCAACTAGTTTATAGTAATTCTTTCTTACCACGTCTGTGATGTTTATTCCACATTTGATTCTGCTAAAGAGTATGGATATTTTCTAATCAACCTGTCCAGAGATGTTAGTACACACCTTTGGAGTAGTGGGACTTGAACCCAGATGTCCTGGTTCAGAAGTAGGGGCTCGACTATTACGTGGCCATAAGAGTCCTCTGCTATAGAGAATATGCTTATGATGAGAAAGGCATTTTGTACTGGGAGGCAATGGATTGAATTTGATGGTACTGATTCAAACTATCTCAGACTAGGCTAGGCTACAACACAGTTCTCTATAGATTAACATCAAGTCATGAGTAGTTGAAAGTGGGTTGGCTGTGCTGGGATCAACCCAGACAAAACAGGATCTGGGGGTATGGGGGTATGGGGGTGGGTAACAAACATGGAGGAAGATATTATTTTCAGAAACTGCAAAACTCAATCTTGCATCCTGAAGGGTAAGGTGCTTTGGAGGAAGATGAGCTGTTGTTCCTCCAGCTTGTTTTGATCCTTGCAGGAGGACTGCAGCATTGCATCTATTGTGAACAGTTTTGTGATTAGCTCCATGTTGACTAGTTTCATGCAAGCAAACAGAGACATGAAAGGAAGATTCTGGGGAGATGACAGTTGTAAGCAAGAAGGCCAAATGGGAAAGACCAATCAGAAAAACTGAAAATAATTGAAGTAATTAAATACAAAAAAATTGTGCTGAAGAGAAATATTAAATTATGGGAAGGAGTAAGTTTGGAAAGAGCAAAGAAAAATTGCTTGAAAATTAACAAAGGTCTGAGATAACAGTAATTCATATTAAGCATATTGCATTTTGTTACAAAGCAAAAATTGAACTGCAGTATGTTCCTGAAATTAAGTGTTGGCATCCTTAAAGTTCTACATAACTGCTGAATGTGCTCCTGTCAACAGACATTTAAGAATTCCTCTTAAGCTTTGCTCTTGGCAGCTTTATGATAGTGAGCAGGAAAAGCTGATATTACCCAGCTCATTTGGTTTGAAAGGTATTCCCTCTGAATCATCAATGAGTGATATTAATGGCAGAGATGGCCCAATTGTGAGAAATCTGCAGAAAACAACAAAGAGGGAACAATGAGCATTAAAAAGATGATGATTCCAGAAATGGAAATCTTCATTTTGCAAGCTAGACTTTACATGTGTGACTGAAAGAGGTTTGAGTGAGTTAAAATGGAGTCCTTGTGTGTAATTGTTCCCTCTTTGTTGTTTCCTGAGCTGTCCCTGCCATTAATATCACTCATTGATGATCCAACAGGGAACGAGTTACAAACAGAATGAGCTGGGTAATATCTGCTTTTCCTGCTCACTAACGTAAAGCTGCCAAGAGCAAAGCCTGTGAAAAATTCTTAAATGTCTGTTGACAGGAGCGCATTCTGGAGTTATGTAGAATTTTATGGATGCCAACACTTAATTTCAGGAACACATTGCATTCATGTTTTGTCTTGCAACAAAATGTTGTATGCTTAATATAGATTGTTATTATTTTAGACCTTTCTTAATTTTCATGTCATTTCTTTTTGTTCCTTCCAGCATTATTTAGTATTTCCCTTTGTTGATGCAAGAATTTTTTTTTTGCTTTAATTCCTTCCTGAACAGGATTGTGAGTCTACCTGAGACCATGGACTGCAGTGGTTCATGAAAGCAGCTCACCAACACCATCTCAGAGGCAACTAGGGATGAGCAGTAAATATGGAACCAGTCAGCAATGCTCACATCCCATGAATGAATAAAAACATTAAAAATAACGTACATTATTTCCATTTTATCTGATTGCTCTTTACCATTTAGCCTTCTTGCTTACAACTGTCACGTCACCAGAATCTTCCTTTCACATCTCCGTCAGTTAATTTGCATGAAGTAATTCAAAATGGAACTAATCACAATAGCTGTTTGCAATAGATGGTGTGCTGCAGTGCTTCAGCGAGGCTCAAAACAAGCTGGAGGAAAAACAACTCATCTTCCTCCAAGATTGAGTTTGACAATTTCAGAACATGAACAGCTTCCTCCATGTTTGTTAGCCACCCCCACACTCCAGGTCCTGATTTGTATTGTTGATCCCAGAACAGCCAACCCATTTTCAACTATTCACACTTCCCATTAGCATCCGTTCGGCATTTATTTCTTCTCCTAGATTATCATCTGCGATTTCTTTGTCTGTTTCCCTTTTTTACTTTCCCTTTCTTGGGCATCATATCCATCTATTTAACTCACTCTATTAACCTGCCCACCCTTAACATTGCAATCCCTCTCACCATCAGCATAAGTATGATCATATCTCAGCTGCTTTCAGATCTGATGAAGGGATACTGGACTCGAAACGCTAACTCTATTTTTTGCTCCCCAGATACTGTTGGACCTGCTGAGTTTCACCAGCATTTTTGTTTTTCTTTTGTTTCAGATCTCCAGCATCTAAAGTTGTTTGTTATACTTTCACAACAGATATTGATTTATCAATGGTTTGTTCAGAGAAGAGACAAGCTAACTAGCTAAATTAGGTTGGGAACCAGAAGCAGTTGTATATTCTTTTATCAATTGGACATATTGAAAACATTCTTGATTGATCACAACAAATTTCAAGGGAAAAGTTTGATTGAATTCTTATTTTCATCCCTTCTTTCCCTGCACATTCTTCAGTTGAGGAAAGGATAGCTGTCCTCACCTGTTCTGGCCTTTGTGTGTGACTTCAAACCCACAGCAATGGGGTTGCCTCTTAACTGCCCTCTGGGCAATTATTGATGGACAATAAATGCTGGTGTAGGCAACGATGCTCGCATTGTGCAAATAAATAAAAATAATTGTATGATGTGATTTCATGAACTGAGTAGGTTTTTGTTCTGACAACATAATGAGAAGAAAAGTTTCTTTCCTTTCAGAGTATAGGTACAGTAGAGATAACCCTTTGAACTCATACAAGGTTAGACCCACAAATCAAATGTGAAGATTGAAGGTTCCATACTATGGGTTGGCTGATTTCCTCTGCTACTGGCTTAGCTTCAGTATGGAAATGAGAGACAGCATTCCATTGTCAACGAGAGAAACACAGACACACATAAATGGTAGAACAGAATATCCCGTTAGGCCATGTAGAGTTGAGTTGCATTATTGATGGGTCCATTGTAGGATACTCCATATACCATTATTGATAGAGTCTATAACACTACAGTCCTCCCACTCCAACTGCAAGGTGCTCTGCAGATGAAACATTGCAGGAACAGAAATTTATGTTTACAAGATAAATAAACACTACAACTGAAAAGAAAAGCAGCAAAAGTGGTTGTCTGACAAGAAAATTGGGTTTTATAATAACAGAAATAAATCATTATTGACTCAGGAATGTAATGGAATTTTATTCTCTTGCCTGATTGAATGCAGCTTCAGAAACATTGAAAAACCTCAACACAATCCTGGATAAAGCAAACTTGACTGGCAACCCATCTAACACCTTCAACATTCATCCCCCAACCATCAAAGCACAGTAAAAGCAGTCCAAATCATGTACTGTACAAGATTCAGTGCAGCAACTCAACCAGGCTCCTTCACCAGCACCTTCCAAACTCGCAACTTCTGTCACCACGTAGGACGAAAGCCACAGATACATAGGGACACTACCACCTCCATGTGACCTTCCAAGCTACACACTAGCCTGACTTGGATTTGTTCCTTCTTTATCACTGATCAAAATTCTAATTCTAACACTCTATCAGTGCATCTAACCCAGACAAGCTGCTGCAGTTCAGGAAGGCCTTGTCAAGGCCTTTTAGGGATGGACTATAAATGCTGGCCTACAAACCACAAATGAATGAACAAAAACTATCTTGAGTAAATTGAAGTATTGACAGACTGACATATTTGAGTGAAATGGTGCTGACTGTAGTCAATGGAAGTATGGTCTATTCGGTTTGGTGGCCTGTCCCTGGGAGCTGCTGCTGGCCCAGTGGGAGAGCTGGCAGCTCAGCAGCATCATTGCTAGTAGTCATCACTGATGATGCTGCAGCTTCAGGCAAAGGATGAGTTAATAGTTGAACTCCCTCAAACTAAACTTGGGATAGTTTGAAGAAAGAAGGTAGGACCTTGAAAGATGGGAGCCATAGAGTCATACAGCATGGAGCAGACCCTTCAGCCCAACCAGTCCATGCCAACCATAATTACAAACTAAATTAGTCCTAACTGCCTGCCCTTGGCTCATATCCCACCAAACCTTCCCGATCATGTACTTACCTAAATGTTGTTTAAACTTTGTAACTGTACTCATATCCATCACTTTCTCTGGAAGTTCATTCCACACACATACCACTCTCTGTGTAAAATAAAATTGCCCCTCGTGTCTTTCTCAAATCTTTAATCTCTCATCTTAAAAAATGCCCCCTGGTCTTGAAACCACCCATCCGAGGGAAAAGACACTTGCCATTCATCTTTACTCGACCTCTCATGATTCTCAAAACCTCTATAAGGTCACCCCTCAACCTCATTCCAATGAAAAAGGTCCCAGCCTATCCAGCCTCTCCTTATAACTTAAACACTCCATTCTCAACAACATCCTGGTAAATCTCTTCTGAAACCTCACCAGCTTAATAATACCTTTCATATAACTGGTTGAAGGGAGTTATTATTTGCTGGTACCATTGTTGCCAAGAGGGAAGAAATTTCAAATGGAGATTCCAATTCTTGTTGGGCCCTTAAAGGAGACTACCCCCCGGAAGACAACCAGGCAGCTGCCAGATATATCTTGTGGACCCTCTTGAATGTGGGCAAAATGTCTGGTTTGCTTTAATTGGCCACTTTGAAGGCTCAATTGATGTCCTAGGGGAGCTTTGCAATTCCCATCTTTCCTACCACTGGCATTATGGCATGAAGTGACATGTCATTTGGCTCCTTTCCTGTTGCCTCCCCTCAAAATCTTCAAGCCTTCACATTTCCCAATTCCTCCTGAAAGGGGCCCAGAAAACATACCGCATGTAAACATGCCATTTGTCCCTCATGGGAACTATGTGTTACTAAAAATCAACTTGTACTGTTGACATTCTGTTAATTAATTTGTTGATTGCCACCCACATATAATTAAACACCCTTTATTTTTTACAGATGTTTTCCCAAATCTATATGCTTACAGAATTTTATACAAAAGTAAATTGTTTGAAATGAATAACAAGGTTATGAACATGGTACCCTGCTATTTCATCAATAACCCTACATAAACATTATTCTCCAGGCAGTCCAAAGGCATTACAACATTTCAGCCTATCATTGTGTTATTCAGAATGGAGCAGCTCATTCAGTCAAAGAATGAATGACGCAGGATGCCAGTGAGTCACCAAGTCTCCTGGGAAGAGACATTTTCTCAGCTTTATTCATTCTCGATGGATCTGCATCACGCATTGCTGTAGACTGTTGGGAGATTATGCCCACACAGATAAAGCCTGCAAGGTATCAACCAGAATACTGATTATGTGAGTGCTCTGGTGTTTTGTAGTTTTTAGGTGAATCTTAACAGCTGTCAACAAAAAAACTGCAGGAGGGGATCAAATGCAAATCTTCTTCAGATTTAAAAGGGCATTCTCACATCTTTTTGTCAGATAACCTGTTCATCCAAGCAATATCTCACAGTATCTATAACAAAAAGGGCTATTTCTAACTCAAAACAGCACTATATATCCAAACGAACAGGACAGAAATTTCCACTCCCTTTGTGGGAGTGGGGGTGGGGTGGGGGGGAGCAGAATAATGACGATTACTTAATCAAATAAGATTTCAAAATTCACTTTCTCATTATTGAGTTAAATTTCCACAATTGCGAATTTCCTCCTTCAAAATATTTTTTAGCCAACCTGGTTGGACTCTTTGTTGGGCTAACTTTCTCTCCATCAGATGGCAAGAAGCCTCTATACGTGTATTTATATCTTATTAATAACCTAGCTTTGTGGAATTAACTTGCCCTTCCCAATTAACTCCTATGTAATCAACATACTTGACACTTTAGGAACTCAGCGGCTTAAACCAAGCTCATTCCTGGTGATTTTGTTCCTTTGTCTCCAGTTTGTGTAAGTACATATACAGCTTGTGCTGTCTATCCTGATTCTTTCACCATGTTCTTTCACTTTGCTTTCACAGAAATCTCTACAATTGCAGTTTTGTCTTTCCATGTTAACTTAGGTATCATGTGTCCCTCGACCATTCCACCCAACTGCACAATGCCAATGCACCAGCATGGTTTTAGTGGGCACAGTCAACTGGCAGGTTTACTCTCACAGTGAGAATGGCACTTTAGTGCAGATTGAAAAGTAGGCAACTTGTGGCTAAAAGAGAAGTGTTAACACAGAAGGAAAGACATGAAGATGTGAGTGTAGGAAAAAGGGAAGTGTCAATGTGAAAGAGGGGGTTCAGGTTGGTGGACAGCAGGATTCTGCATCCATGACAGAGGTGGCCCCAATAGCACCACAACTGACAAGGTAAACACATTACATTGGCTTGAAGAGCATTACTATGTGTGAAAGGTACAGAGACCGCATTGTTGGAGTATAGGACAATAAGATATAGACGCACAATTAAGCCATTTGGCCCATCAGGTCTGCTCTATCATTTGATCATGGCTGATAGCAACCTGATTCTCCTGCATTCCACCCGAAACCCTCGATCCATTTACCAATCAAGAATCTATCTATCTATCTCTGTCTCAAATACCCTCAATGACTTGCTCTCCACAGCTCTTTGGGACAATGATTCCACAGATAAACCACCCTCTGGCTGAAGAAATTCCTCCTTACCTTGGTTTTAAAAAGTCATCCCTTCACTCTGAGGCTGTCCACTTGGGACCTAGTCTTTCCTACTGATGGAAACATCTTCATGCCCACTCTAACAGTTCCTTCATCCAGAGCATTAATGTACAACATGAATAGTTGTTATCCCAACGCAGAACCTTGCGGAACTCCACTCGTCACCAGCTACAATCCTTAAAAACTAATTTTACCCCATTCTCTGTCTGCTGCCAGTCAGCCAATCTTCGATCTATGCCAGTATCTATACCATGGGTTCTTATCTTATTTAGCAGTCTCATATGTGACACCTTGTTAAAGGCCTTCTGGAAATCCAGATAGATCATAGCCCTAACTCTCCTTTGTCTAACCTGCTCGGGTCTGGGCTCCTCAACCCAGGGCTTGTCCATCTGTCCACTTTTCTTTTTTCTTTTCCTTCCTCTCTTTTTCTTTCTATGTTTTAAAGCCCTTTATTTAGAAAAGAAAACTTACCTTGAAGTGGCTAAGGGCAAGAGCAGAGCAGGTCGGAGTCCTGGTGCAGAGAGGCTGTGGGCCGGAGCAGAGTGGGCTGGAGGCCTGGAGCAGAGAGGCTGTGGGCCGGAGCAGGGTGAGCTGTGGACCAGAGCAGAGAGGCTGTGGGTCGGAGCAGAGAGGCTGTGGGCCAGAGCAGAGTGAGCTGTGGGCCGGAGCAGAGAGGGCTGTGGGCCGGAGCAGAGAGGCTGTGGGCCAGAGCAAAGTGAGCTGTGGGCCAGAGCAGAGTGGGCTGTGGGCCGGAGCAGAGTGAACTGTGGGCCGGAGCAGAGTGAGCTGTGGGCCGGAGCAGAGAGGCTGTTGGTCAGAACAGAGCAGGCTGGAGGCGTGGAGCAGAGAGGCTGTGGGCCAGAGTAGGAACAGTTGTTAGACTGGTGGCAGATGCAGGTGGTCACTAGTTTGCAAGGCCAGTCAGACGACATGTGGAAGGTCCCTGTGCTAATCTGCTGCAATGTAATGTTTATCTGTAATCTGTTTATCTGACTGCAATGTTTATCCTTTTAACTTTATTTCATACTGTACTCCTGTACTTGAGTATGCATGACAATAAACCTCGTTCTAATTCTAATTCTATAATTCTAAACAGATTTGTCAGCCATGACGACCCTTGACGAAGCCGTGCTGACTAAACACTGTTTTACCATACACTTCCAAATACTCCTCAATTTCATCCTTAATAATGGACTCTAAAACCTTACAAATGACCAAGATCAGGCTAACCAACCTTAGTTTCCTGTCTTCTGCCTCCCTTCCTTCTGAAACAGTGTTGTTACATTTGTCACTTTTCAGTCCACTGGGGCCTTCCCTGACTCCAGTGATTCCTGAAAGATTACCACCAATACCTCCACAATCTTCTCTTCTATCTCCTTCAGAGACTCGGGCGTAGTTCTTCTGGTGCAAGTGACTTATCTACCATCAGACCTTTCATCTTCCCCAGCACATTTTCCTTAGTGATGGCCACTAACACTCACCTCTTCCCTGATTTTCTTGAAGTTCTGCTATGCAGCTGGTATCTTCCCTGTAAAAACTGATGCAAAGTATCAGTTCAGTTCCTCTGCCATTTTTTGCTCCCCATTACTACTTCTCCAGTTTTATTTTTTCTATGTTCACTTTTGCATCTCCCTTACCTTTTAGATATCTCAAAAAACTTACAATCCTTTTTTCGTATTACTGGTTAGCATACTCTCATATTTCATCTCTCCCCCCTTGTTGCTTTTTTAGTTATCCTCTGTTGGTTTTTAAAGGTTTCCCATTCCTCTGTCTTCCCACTAATCTTCACCTTGTCAGTCATGGTTGCCACATCCTCTCTTTAGTATGTTTCTTCATCCCCAGGATGACTTTCTGCTGTGCCTTCCGAATTATACTCAGAAACCCTGCCATGAGTGCTCCATCAACTTTCCTGCTAGACTCCTTCCAACCAACTCTGATCAGCTCCTCCCTCATATCTTTGTAGTCATCTTTATTTAATTGTAATACCATTACATCACCTCCCTGTCAAACTGCAAGGTGAATTCTATCATATTATGGTCATTGCCCCCTTGGACTTCCTTTGCTTTAAGCTCCATAATCAAGTCTGCCTTATTACACATCACCAAATTGAGAACTGCTTGTTCCCTAGTGAGCTGTACCACAAAAATCCATCTGATAGGCATTCCACAAATTCCTTTCTTGTGGTCCACTACCAGTCTGATTTTCCCAGTCCACCTATATATTGAAATCCCCCATGATTATTGTAATTGTGTTTTTCTGACATGCCTTTTCAATCTCTTGGTAATGAGGATGGTGCTGAGTGAAAGATTGGAACTGGGGTCAGGCGGGGGAAGTGGAAATGAAGAAACTGGCGAAATCCACATTGATGCCCTGGGTTGGAGGATCCCGAGGCGGAAGATGGGGCGTTCTTCCTCCAGGCGTCGGGTGGTAAGGGAGTGATGATGGACGAGGCCCAGGACCTGCATGTCTTTGGCGGAATGGGAGGGGGAGTTGAAGTGTGCAGCCACGGGGCGTTGGGGTTGGTTGGTGCGCTCTGCGATTGGGCGTCCAATCTCCCCAATAGGTGTCCTGTCTCCCCAATGTAGAGGAGACTGCATCGGGAGCAACGAATACAGTAGATGACGTGTGTGGAAGTGCAGGTGAAACTTTGATGGCTCCTTTGGGGCCTTGGACGGGGGGAACTTGCAGTGAATCATGCTTTCCCATAGCAACTATCGTTAAAACTAAAGTCAAGTTCCAGAGGACAATGCTTACTTGGAACAGCCAAATGTTAGGGTTGAAATATTGCACCAGACATGTGCAGCACTATGTATTCCTAGTTGAAATAACATGCAAAATAAAACAAGGAAAGTTTCAGTGAAGAAAGCAGCCTCCATTCTTATAGAGAAGTCTTCCATGTCCATCAAAGCTTCACCTGCACTTCCACACATGTCATTTACTGCATCCGTTGCTCCCGATGTGGTCTCCTCTACATTGGGGAGACAGGACACCTATTCGTAGAGCACTTCAGAGAACATCTCCGGGACACCTGCACCAACCAACCTCACCACCCCGTGGCCGAACATTTCAACTCCCCCTCCCACTCCACCAAGGATGTGCAGGTCTTGGCCTCCTCCATCGCCACTCCCTTACCACCCGACGCCTGGAGGAAGAACACCTCATCTTCCGCCTCGGGACCCTCCAACCCCAGGGCAGCAATGTGGATTTCACCAGTTTCCTCATGTCCCCTCCCCCCACCTTACCCCAGTTTCAACCCTCCAGCTCAGCACTGCCCTCATGACCTGTCCCATCTGTCAATCTTCCTTCCCACCTATCCGCTCCATCCTCCTGTTGGACCTATCACCTTTACCCCCACCTCCATCCACCTATTGCACTCTCAACTACCTTCCACCCAGCCCCACCCCCCCTCCCATTTATCTCTTCACCCCCAAAGCTCTAGCCTCATTCCTGATGAAGGGCTTTTGCCTGAAACATTGATTTTCCTGCTCCTCAAGTATTGCCTGACCTGCTATGCTCTTCCATCACCACACTCTTAACTCCTGTGGTCAGGTTCCAAGGTGCTGATGGAACTTTGGAGGGTTGCCCAAAGCCACCTTACACCAGGTCACAATGAACTATATGCATGGGAAGGGTATTGTCAGGTTTGAGGGTAATCCTGCAGTAGTACATTGTCCAAGCTCTTGGTGGCAAGGAGCTGTCCTCTCAACAAACAAGCATTAGAATTATAGAGATCTACAGCACAGAAAGAGGCCCTTCGGCCCATTGTGTCGATTCTGGTCAGAGGCCCTTCGGCCCATTGTGTCGATTCTGGTCAAACACAACCACCTAACTTATTCCAATCCCATTTTCCACCACTTGACCCAGAGCCTTGTATGCCTTGGAATTACAAGTATACATCTAAATACTTCTTAAATATTATCAGGGTTTCTGCCTCTATCATCCCTATAGGCAATGAATTCCAGATTCTCACCTTATTCTGAGTGAATACATTTTTCCTCACATGTCCTCTAAACCTCCTGCCCCTTACTTTAAATCTATGCCCCCAGTCATTGATCAAGGGGAGAAGTCTCTTCTTGTATGCCCTTTCTATGTCTCACATCATTTTATACACCTCAGTCATGTCCGCTGTCTGTCTCCATGGAAAACAACCTCAGTTTGTCTGATCTCTCTTCATAACCAAAACTCTCCAGCTCAGGTAAACCTCCTCTGCACTCTTTCCAGTGCAATCACATCCCTCCTATAACGTGGATTCCAGAACTGCACACAATATTAGTGTTGTGGCCTAACCAACAGTTTGTATGGTTCCAGTGTACCCTCCCTGCTCTTAAACTCTATGCCTTAGCTAAAAAAGTCAAGTGTACTATACGCCTTCTTAACCAATTTATCCACCTGTCCTGATACCTTAGGGACTGGTGTACAAACACACCAAGGTCCCTCTAAACCTCTGTGTTTCCCAGGGTCCTACTGTTCATCATGTACACCCTTCCCTTGTTTGTCTTGCCCAAGTGCATCATCCACACATTTATTCAGATTGAATTCCATTTGCTACTGATCAGCCCATTTGACCAGCCCAGTTATATTCTCTTGTAGCTGTTCTGGGATTGAAAGAATCAGCATTAACTCTTTCTGGAATAAACTGTTTCCTGAGATAAAAGGGACAAGGAGAAACTGTTGCAAAGAAATTTAAAACCACATGCTAATTAACCATTCTGGGAAGGAGGGATCAAAGCAACATAAACAAGCTGTTTCCTGAGAGAGAGGAGAGAGTTTCCACAAAATGTAATAGGGAACAGGGTAGCTACTGCTGATTAGTTTGCAAGCTACAGACTTGATGATTCCAGAATTGTAATCGATGTGTGAATGAACAAATCTAAATGATCATCAATAATGTCACATCAGAAACTTCACAAGACAGAGCATCCTATCAGAGTTCAACTGCAGGATTCTTCTGTAGCAGAACTCTAGAGAAGTACACCTCACAAGAATCAAACCCTGGGCATTTCCAGAGAAAACTTTTGGTTAGAATTGTAGCTAGATTCTATCATTACATGGGCATTCACTAAGTTTAGCTGTGAAGCTTATCTTGCTTATTCGAGGGGTATTATTTTGGTTGCTGTATGCAATAAAGTTTAAGTAATTGTTTCAGTATTTGATTGGCTGTGAGATTTCTTAATACATAGCCGAATTAAAGGTAGCTTGTGGTAATTCACACACAACAGTATTGTCAGTGAACTTACTGATCAACCCTTCAACATTCAAATCTAAATCAATTATATAAACCACCAAAGGTCTCAATACTGACCCATGTGGGACCCCACTGGATACAGATGTGTCCGGTTGGAGAACACCCCTTATCCATCATTCACTGCTTCCTGCCATTCAGCCAATTGTGAATCCAATTTATCAAATTTCTTTGGAACCCATGGGCTTTTACCTTTGCTATCAATTTCCCATGCAGGACCTTATCAAAAGTCTTGCTAAAGTCCAAGTAGACTACGTCAAAAGCATTGCTCTCACGCACACACCTGGTTATCTGTTCAAAAAATTCAATCAAGTCAATCATTAATGACCTCCCCTTAACAAATCTATGCTGACTATTCTTGATAAATCCCTGCCTCTCCAAACGCTGATTAATTCTGTCTCAGAATTACTTCACAAGATTCCCCACCACCGAAGTTAGACTGACTTTTCCGTAGTTTCCTGGTTTATCCTTTCCTTTTTTCTTGAATATTGGTAACTGATTAGCTGTTCTCCAGTTCTTTGGCACCTCTCCTGTGGCCAGAGAGAAAAATGAAAATTTTTGCAAGTGGAACTGCTATTTCCTCGCTTGCCTCACTCAATATAGGTCATATTTCATCCAAGCCTGGAGATTTACTCACTTTTTAAGTCTGTCTGATAATTTCTTTAATTGCATTGCAGATTTTCACCTGATTTCTATACCCTTATTGTCCCCTTCATTTAGTGAACACAGACCTAAAGTATTTATTTAGAATCTTACCAACGTCTTCTGGCTACATGCTCAAATTACCTCTTGTGGTCTTTAATGGGCCCTAATTATTCCCTTGCTATCCTTTTACCTTTAATGTACTTGTAAAATAATAGAGGATTTTCCTTTATTTTACCTGCCTGTATTCTTCCATAAGGTAAAAACAATGACTGCAGATGCTGGAAACCGGATTCTGGATTAGTGGTGCTGGAAGAGCACAGCAGTTCAGGCAGCATCCAATGAGCAGCAAAATCGACGTTTCGGGCAAAAGCCCTTCATCAGGAATAAAGGCAGAGAGCCTGAAGCATGGAGAGATAAGCTAGAGGAGGGTGGGGTGGGGAGAAAGTAGCATAGAGTACAATGGGTGAGTGGGGGAGGGGATGAAGGTGATAGGTCAGGAAGGAGGGTGGAGTGGATAGGTGGAAAAGAAGATAGACAGGTAGGACAAGTCATGGGGACAGTGTTGAGCTGGAAGTTTGGAACTAGGGTGAGGTGGGGGAAGGGGAAATTAGGAAACTGTTGAAGTCCACATTGATGCCCTGGGATTGAAGTGTTCCGAGGCGGAAGTTGAGGCATTCTTCCTCCAGGCGTCTGGTGGTGAGGGAGCGGCGGTGAAGGAGGCCCAGGACCTCCATGTGCTCAGCAGAGTGGGAGGGGGAGTTGAAATGTTGGGCCCATCCCGTATATGCTCACTGGGACCATCCTGTATACACTCATTGGGACAATCCTGTATACACTCATTGGAACAATCCTGTATACACTCACTGGGACCATCCTGTATACGATCACTGGACCATCCTATATATGCTCCCTGGGACAATCCTGTATATGCTCCCGGGGACAATCCTGTATATGCTCATTGGGACAATCCTGTATACCCTCACTGGCACCACCCTGCATATGCTCACTGGGACCATCCTGTATACACTCACTGGGACCATCCTGTATATGCTCACTGGGACCATTGTGTACACACTCACTGGGACCATCCTGCATATGCTCACTGGGACCATCCTGTCTCCTTGAGCCTTTTGAAGTGAGGTGAATATTCCTCTTCTCTCATCTTGCTATTGATGCTGAGTACCCATAGCTACACAGATGGAGTGCAGATCTGAGAGCGTATCCTGCTCCGGGGGGGCTGCACCTTTTCCATGCAGACACATAAATGCCCTCGTACCAGAACTGTCACATTAGTGAAAAACTGGACGCACTGTCCCATCTTTCAATTCAAACTACCAAAGGCCTCTGGCAGACCTTGTTGATGTTCCCTAGTCTCTCTATAGTGTGAACATGTCACTTATTGTGAAGTGTAGAGCAGGCAGGCTCTCAGCAAATAGCAGGTCTCTAGCAGATCTGTGTGTATCAGAAATGTCTGGTGGTTCTGCTTCCCAGTAGCTACATGTGCATGTCAGTGATGTTGCTGAGTCTGTTGCAGCTAGGCACGCTGTGAGGTAAGTACCTCTGTGTTGGTGAAGGGTGCAGCCAAACACCTTGCCAGTGCATCTCCTGAAGGTTCCTCTCAGAGGTGGAGCTGGTGCAGAGAGACTTGAGCTCTGGCCTCTCTCCTAAATAGTTTTGGTACTGGCAGAAGAGGAGAGGAACACTTAGTTGGTGAAGATACAGAATACAGGACAATGGGTTTGTTTTCGTGCACTTCCAAGAGGAGCAGATAGCAATGTTGCTGACGGGGTGGTTTGCCTATTGGTGACACCATGTTACCATAGCAATGGTCCCTGCCCACCTAGCCAGCTAATGGCCCTTTCCTCAAAATGGGTAAGGAGCCTGATAGTCAGCTCTTCTTGCCTGTTGGTTTTGGCCCTCTTTGCTCGGTTGTGAGCCAATGTTTCCTGAAATGTGACAAAGAGAAGGACTGATTGTGATGGGAATGGGTGCAGGGATAGTTTGTGAGCATGCATTACCATGCAAGGTTGTGAGACGTCCCCCGTGAGTGAATAAGCAATTTGAAAAGGTGATGTGGGTGGGAGGCTTTGAATGCACATCATGCTCATGATGCTGAGGCCTGTGGGTTTATGTCTGTGCAGCAGAGTAAGTGATGTAATTGTGAATGTGAGGTGGCAGAGAAAACATCATGCCACTTACCCTGGCAGAGTGCAGGAGATCACTGATGGGTGTCCCTGCACTGCAGATGGAGTGGGTGTTTGGGCATATGGTGCCAATTAGGCAGGCTGCTTTGTCCAGCTTCCTGAGTGTTGTTGGAGCTTCACCCGTCCCGGCATTACACTCCTGACTTGTGCCTTGTGGATGGTGGACAGGCTTTCAGGAGTCAGGAAGTGAGTTACTCCATGCAGGATACCTAACCTCTGATCTGCTCTTATAACCATACTTTGTATAGCTAGGCCATTTCAGTTTCTGGTCAATGGTAACCCCCAGGATGTTGATCGTGGGAGATTCAGTGATGGTAATGCCATTGAATATCAAGGGGCAATGGTTAGATCCTCTCTAATGGGATGGTTATTGCCTGGCAATTGTATGGCAAGAATATCACTGTGTGTTTGCTGCATTTGATTGATCTAGTGTTCAAGATATCATATCTTCAATAATTTGAAGAGAATCTTTTACTATTTCAACAAATTCACTTCAGTATAGGCTTCTAAAAATCCTGGAGAGAAGTCTTTGAGCGTCTTGACAGAAGTCTTTGAGTGTCTTGACAGGAAGATGAATTGTTGACCATCTAGCATTGTCACCAAATCAGAAACAATAATGAGAGATGTTTGTCAAATTTGCAAGTGCCAGAAAGTTTTCAATGCATTTCTATTTCTTCCTTTCACACAATGAGAATGCACAGTAAGTTGGATAGATGGGACCAGGAAATTACAAAGAGATATTGAAAGAATTAGTTAATGAACAACGCTACTGTAGATGGCATTCAATGTGAGGGCTTCTGAGGTAATCATGTTTGAATTTAAGAAAAACAAAGTAAAACATTTTCTTGATGAGAAATGTAACAAGGTTCAAAGTTTATGCGAAGATTTGTAGCTCGGGTGCTCGTTGTTGTGGTTCTGTTCACCGAGCTGGAAGTTTTTGTTGCAAACGTTTCGTCCCCTGGCTAGGCGACATCATCAGTGCTTGGGAGCCTCCTGCGAAGCGCTTCTTTGATGTTTCCTCCGGTGTTTATAGTGGTCTGTCCCTGCCGCTTCCGGTTGTCAGTTTCAGCTGTCCGCTGTAGTACAGCTGAAACTGACAACCGGAAGCGGCAGGGACAGACCACTATAAACACCGGAGGAAACATCAAAGAAGCGCTTCGCAGGAGGCTCCCAAGCACTGATGATGTCGCCTAGCCAGGGGACGAAACGTTTGCAACAAAAACTTCCAGCTCGGCGAACAGAACCACAACAATGTAACAAGGTAGTAAAAGATAACTCCCTGTGAAATTATAGCCATTAAGGTAGTTAACATCACCAGCAGAGGAGAGGAGAGAAGAGAAGCGGAAAACTTTAATAAAGAAAGCACAATTTTCAAGAACAGTTTTATTTCCAGCAACTATACACAATCCAACTATAAATCTGCCAATCACAGATGTTATGTGTTACTTAACATCTGATAATATCTGGCAAGTCATCACTGGATCTGTGAGATGCAGTGGACTCTTTAGGAAAATCTGTTCTATCTTCAGATAAATTATTTCCAATGTTACAGAGGTGATATCAGCTGTACTGGGTTATAAGCTTGCTGGATGGAACATCATTATGAATGGAGCATCCTAGAACCTTGGCCAGAGGTTAATACCCCATCTACCTTACCCTGAATACAGGAAGCCAGGCAGGCAGGGTGCTGTCCAAGATGGCACCTCTGACTTTTCAACAGGCAGGTGGGACCACCACCACTGCATAATATTTATCTATAGACTCCCTCCATAGACATAGCAGTGACTGGAAGGATAACCAGAGCAATGCTTGGCTCCTGTTCATGGCAGATACCTAACAAAGAGAATGCTTATTAATAACCTGTTTGGCCACATATTGTATCAAATATGATCACTTGCCATATGTAATTAGCCATAGTCCACATAGGACTATAGGCATCTTTGTTACAGAGACAATTGGCGATGTACTGTTTGAAGGCACCAGTCCACAGGTTTGAAGTAAGATGCAGAGGCAGGATTTAAATGAAAAGTCATTACCAATAGGATACACGCCTGCACTGCATCTGCACCTCACTCTAGTCATTTAGCAAATAACCTATCCAACTTCCACAGAGAATAACGTAATACTTGAACAAATAGATTGTTTTTGTTCCCACAATTGTCATTCAAAAGGCTGGCATTGAATAAAAATATCAAACATAAACTCCACAAAATGCCTCGACAACAGATTAATTCATGTTGCATTTTAATAGCAACAACAGAGGTAGATTGCATTTCGAAAGTGTGACATATGCAATATTACCATGTTCACTTAGGAAGACATCTCCAACAGGACCTGCATTATAAACTTTGCCAATCCACCTTTTCCACAAATAATTTCACATGTTTTTGTCAGTTAATATAACATATGATATTGGGTACTGAATAATTCAAAATAAGTAGAGCTTCACTTGTTAACACTTTCAGTTAACCACATCGATTCCGCCAATCACTGATCATATTTAAAATAGAAATCAGTTCCATTGTAATGATGAGTTCCAAGAAAATTTTATACATGTACAAGATGCAGCAATTGACCAAAGCTCCTTCAACAGTACCTACCAAACCCATAACCTTTATCATCTAGAAGGACAAGAGCAGCAGGTACATGGGAACTCAGCGCCTCTCCAAGCCAGTCAGCATCCAGAATGGAAAGATATCTCTATTCCTTCACTGTGACTGAGTCAAAGTCTTGGAGCAGCCTACCTAAATACACAATGGGTACTCCTACACCGTATGAACTACAGTGGTCCAAGAAGGTGGCTCACCTTCTCCAGTGTAATTCTTCAGGTGTAAAAGTGCTATCTAGTCAGTGAAGCTCGTGTGTCTAAAAGACAGCTTACAAAGTTGCAACAGGTCTCAGCTTGTACTGCCATGATGAAAAGAAGCAAAGACAAAGAAAAATATATCGTAAATATTTGCATTCATTCCAGCTAAGAGCATCCATTAACAAAGGAGTAACTTTCAATCTTCACCTAAGACCTTCACTATGCATTTCATGATAAATTACTTAGTCTTACTTGATCTGCCGTCATCTTATTTTGTGTCTCACACTTAGGCTTCACCAGCAAATACCATTGATTCAGAATTTATAACTTAGAATAAATACCATGGATGGAATATCCTCAGTCCCTGAATGCCATGGTGAGAATGTTGAGAAAATTATGTCAAACGACCCGAGAGGAGCTCAAATACCAGCAACCAAAGTTCTATTAGTTTTAAAATAGTGATAGAAAAGGATAGACCATTTCTAAAAGTTGAAGTTCTAAATTGGAGGAAGACTAATTTTGATGGTATTAGGCAACACTAGGGGCAGATGTCTGCAGGCAAAGGGCTGGAAAATGGGAAGCCTTTAGAAATGAGATAACGAGAGTCCAGAGAAAATATATTCCTGTTAGGATGAAAGGGAAGGCTGGTAGGTATAGGGAATGCTGCATAACTAATGAAAGTGAAGGTTTGGTTAAGAAAAAGAAGGAAGCATATGTCAGGCATAGACAAGATAAATCACGTGAATTCTTAAAACAGTAGAAAGACAGTAGGAGTATACTTAAGAGGAAAATCAAGAGGGCAAAAAGGTGACATGAGATATCTTTGGCAAATAGAGTTAAGGAGAAACCAAAGGGTTTTTACAAATACATTAAGGACAAAAGGGTAACTAAGGAGAGAATAGGGCCCCTCAAAGATCAGGCAGCATCCAGGGAACAGGAGAATCGACGTTTCAGGCATAAGCCCTTCTTCAGGAAGGCTTATGCCTGAAACGTCGATTCTCCTGTTCCCTGAATGCTGCCTGATCTGCTGCGCTGTTCCAGCAACACATTTTCAGCTCTGATCTCCAGCATCTGCAGACCTTACTTTCTCCCCTCAAAGATCAGCAAGGCGGCCTTTGTATGGAGCCACAGGAGATGGGGGAGATACTAAATGAGTATTTTGTGTCAATGTTTACTTTGGAAAAGTACATGGAAGATATAGACTGCAGGGAAATAGATGGTGATACCTTGAAAATTGTCCATATAACAAAGGAGGAAGTGCTAGATGTCTTGAAACGCATAAAAGTGGATAAATCCCCAGGACCTGATCAGGTGTACCTTAGAACTCTGTGGGAAGCTAGGGAAGTGATTGCTGGGCCCACTGGAGGTTGGCTAACATGGTGCCACTACTTAAGAAAGGTGGTAAGGACAAACCAGGCAACTATAGACCAGTGAGCCTGACATTGGTGGTGGGCAAGTTGTTGGAGGGAATCCTGAGGGACAGGATGTACAAGTATTTGGAAAGGCAAGGACTGATTAGGGATAGTCAACATGACTTTATGCGTGGCAAGTCATATCTCACCAACGTTTTTGGTATTTTTGAAGAAGTAACAAAGAGGATTGATGAGGGCAGAGCAGCGGATGTGATCTATATGGACTTCAGTAAGGCCTTCAACAAGGTTCCCCATGGGAGACTGGTCAGCGAGGTTAAATCTAATGGAATACAGGAAAACTAGCCATTTGGATACAGAACTGGCTCAAAGGTAGAAGACAGAGGGTGATGGTGGAGGGTTGTTTTTCAGACTGGAGGCTTGTGACCAGTGGAGTACCACAAGGATTGGTGCGGGGTCCACTACTTTTCTTCATTTATATAAATGATTTGGACATGAGCATAAGAGGTATAATTAGTAAGTTTGCAGGTGACACCAAAATTGGAGGTGTAGTGGACAGCAAAGAGGGTTACTTCAGATTACAACAGGATCTTGATCAGATGGCTAATGTGCTGAGGAGTGGCAAATGGAGTTCAATTTAGATAGATGTGAGGTGCTGCATTTTGGGAAAGCAAATCTTAGCAGGACCTTATACACTTAATGGTAAGGTCCTGGGGAGTGTTGTTGAACAAAGAGACCTTGGAGTGCAGGTTTATAGCTCCTTGAAAGCAAAGTCACAGGTAGATAGGATAGTGAAGAAGGCATTTAGTATGCTTTCCTTTATTGGTCAGAGTTTTGAGTACAGGAGTGGGAGGTCATGTTGTGGATATAGATGACATTGGTTCTGCCACTTTTGGAATATTGGGTGCAATTCTGGTCTCCTTCCTATCGGAAGGATGTTATGAGAGTTGTAAGGGTTCAGAAAAGAATTATAAGGATGTTGCCAGGGTTGGAGGGTTTCCTGGGGAGTGTTGTTGAACAAAGAGACCTTGGAGTGCAGGTTCATAGCTCCTTGAAAGCAAAGTCACAGGTAGATAGGATGGTGAAGAAGGCATTTAGTATGCTTTCCTTTATTGGTCAGAGTTTTGAGTACAGGAGTTTGGAGGTCATGTTGTGGATATAGATGACATTGGTTCTGCCACTTTTGGAATATTGGGTGCAATTCTGGTCTCCTTCCTATCGGAAGGATGTTATGAAAGTTGTAAGGGTTCAGAAAAGAATTACAAGGATGTTGCCAGGGTTGGAGGGTTTGAGCTACAGGGAGAGGCTGAACAGGCTGAGGCTGTTTTTCCTGGAATATCGCAGGCTGAGGGGTGATCTTGTAGAGGTTTATAAAATCATGAGGGGCATAGATAAGGTAAATGGACAAAGTCTCCTCCCTGGTGTGGGGGGAATTCCAGAACTAGAGGGTATAGGTGTAGGGTGAGAGAGGAAAGATATAAAAGAGGCCTAAGGGGCAACTTTTTCACACAGAGGGTGGTACATGTATGGAATGAGCGGCTAGAGGAAGTAGTGGAGGCTAATTGCAACATTTAAAAGGCATCTGGATGGGTATATGAATAGAGTCATAGAGTAATAGAGATGTACAGCACGGAAACAGACCCTTTGGTTCAACTTGTTCATGCCAGCAAGATATCCCAACCTAATCTAGTCCCATTTGCCTGCACTTGACCCATATCCCTCAACCCTTCCAATTCATATTCCCATCCAGATGCCTTTTAAATGTTGCAATTGTACTAGCCTCTACCACTTCCTCTGGCAGCTCATTCCATCCATGCACCACCCTCTGCGTGAAATGGTTGCCCCTTAGGTCTCTTTCATATCTTTCCCCTCTCACTCTAAACCTATGCCCTCTAGTACTGCTCCCCCCTCCCCCCCCCCCGCCCCATCCCAGGGAAAAGACTTTGTCTATTTATCCTATTCACATCCCTCATGATTTTAAATACCTCTATAAAGGTCATCCCTCAGCTTCCGACGCTCCAGGGAAAACAGCCCCAGCCTATTAAGCCTCCCACTCGAGCTCAAATCCTCCAACTCTGGCAACATTCTGGTAAATGTTTTCTGAACCCTTTCAAGTTTCACAACATCCTTCTGATAGGAAGGAGACCAGAATTGCATGCAATATTCCAACAGAGGCCTAACCAAAGTCCTGTACAGATTAGAGAGGTGCTGGAAAAGCACAGCAGTTCAGGCAGCATTCAAGGAGCAGTACCACTTCTTGGATGCTGCCTGAACTGCTGTGCTTTACCAACACCTTTCTAATCTAGACTCTGGTTTCCAGCATCTGCAGTCACTGTTTTTACAAAGGCCTGTACAGCCACAACAGGAAGTGTTTGGATGGATATGGGCCAGATGCTGGAAGGTGGGACTAGATTAGGTTAGGATATCTGGTCATCATGGAGGTGTTGACGAAAGGGTCTGTTTCCGTGTTGTACATCTCTATGACTGTGTGACTCGAGGAGCTGCTTCACATCAAGATCAAAAGTCCCACTTTCCAATCAAGTGTTGGATGGCAAGATGCAATAAAATTAGTGGAGAGTGGTGAGAGGCCTTGTTATTGCATTGATTATTGCTCAATATCACATTCATCATCACCTTGGCTTTTTAATATACATTTTCCCATATGGCCACCTGGCCAGATAGAAACTAACTCTCGAGAATTGCTGACAAGTAACTCCAGCTCACCACTTCGTCCTCTAAAGTTCCAACTTAGACACCCAGCACCAACATCTCAGGGCATACTCCATGGCAGCGACCACATGTACCCCCACATTCGTGGACATTGATATCTGACACGTACCAGCCTCATTGCCTTGGCACGGGACACCTTTGGTCATGCACTTCCTCATGTCTTATTCAAATCCTGCTGCCAGGACACATTGCACCAAGGGACAGGCGCCCACCCAGCTCATGGGTGGGAAAAAGATGTATCTCAGGGCTCCTCGATTATTCACAGCACTCTCTCACTTTCTGCTTACTTTGATGTTTGGAGCTTTCCTGCTTTGCCTTTTTGTGTTTCTCTCCCCCAGCCAGAGCTCACAGTGCTTTTATCTTGACTCGCCTTTTAGTGCAGACACAAAGTAGGGAAGCTTATCCTGTTTGTCAGCAGTGATCAGTAAGAGGGGTGGACATATACGGCTCCATGTTATGCCAATCTCATTCCTCCAGATGGTCCCAGCAGCATGTCTGGTAAATACATTGCATGTGCTTCAGCCAAATAGCCATGTCTCAAATTAGTTCTCAAAGTCTAAGGTATGTAGTTCTCATTCAGGCCAAGGGAGACAGCCTTCAGGGAAGGAATTCTGGTCCAGTCAGTGAAGGGCATCATCAGATATCCATCCTGGGGTTTGGGCATGGTCAGTATGTTATGTCAATGTGAAATCTACTCCTCATAGGGTCTGAAGAGTTGAATACTGGATACCTCACTATCCTCCTTGGCACTTTCTGCTCCAGTGTGTGTCACTTTGACGAGCAACAAGACAAAAGAAGGAATTGATGAAGTGAACGTAGGTGCTGCTGGTATAGATGGGGAAAAAGCGATAAAGTGAGTGAGTAGGAGACACAGAGGTCAGGCAAGGTTTATAGTTTGGGACTTGGGTGGGAAAGAGCAATTGAGGGAAGATGTTGGCAGAGAGAAAATGGTAGCACTTAGCATGACAGAACAGTAAAGATCATTCTTGCAGTATTTCTGGACATCCCTCTGGACAGTTAAGACTGCCCTAACCCGGATGCCAACAGCACACAGAGTAGGCTGACATGACCAGGCCTCCACTCGTGTCCTGAGGGAAGAGCACTGCTCTCCTCTGTACCACTCCATCCACCAGGACTCCTGGGATGGCACAGTGGCTCAATGGTTAGCACTGCTGCCTCACAGCGCCAGGGACTTGGGTTCGATTCCACCAAGGGTGACTGTCTGTGTGGAGTTTGCACATTCTCCCTGTGTTGGCGTGGGTTTCCTCCTGGTCCTCCGGTTTGCTCTCACAGTCCAAAGATGTGCATGTTAGGTGGAATGGCCACGTTAACTTGCTCATAGTATTCAAGGATGTGTAGTTTAGATGCATTAGCATGGGGAATGCAGGGTTACAGGAATAAGGTAGTGGAATGGGTTTGGATGAGATGCTCTTTGGAAGGTCAGTGTGGGCTCGTTGGGACAGAGGGCCTGTTTCCACACTATAGGGGTTAATGGAGATCAATTTACCCTTACAATTGTGCTCAGGGAGTAAAACAGGGCAGCAATGGATCACGAGGACAGTGGTGTTTTATACTTGGCACCAATGTAGGAGTGCCAAGATGTCCAACCAGGTGGCTATCATTGAAATGAACACATCTACCTTTTGCCCAACTTTGAACCTTGAAATTAGGTCCAGCACTGAAGGAGGAGCAATGCTCCGAAAGCTTCTACTTCCAAATAAACCTGTTGGATTATAACCTGGTGTGATATGACTTTTACTTTGTCCCTTTCTTGGAGGGCTTTCTATGAGCTAACTTCCAAAAGTCTCCTGGACTCATTTTAAGAATTCTTCTGCCTTTATTTCTTTCACAATTTCTCTATCTCAGTTAACATCAGGGACAATGAAATCTAATAACATTATTACCTTATTATTTTTTACAGCTCTCTGAGATTTGCCCATGTATCTGTCTTTCTATCTCTCCTTGACTCCGTGGGGATCTATAACACACTTCAGTAAAGTGCTTACCCCTTTTATGTTTTTAAGTTCTACCTGTATGATAGTTTGAGAACCTTCTATGATATCACCCCTCCTTACTACAGTGATTGACTCCTCGATCAATATTGTGATACACCGTTTCCCCCCCCCCCCCCCCTTTTTACAACCTCCCCTGTCTTGCCTGAAGATTCTATATTCCAAAATATCAAACTGACAATCCTTCCCCTCCCTCAACCTCCCTCTGTGATAGCAATGATAGCAAATCCCCATGCATTAATCAATACCTTTAACTCATCTGCCTTACTGTCTAGCCTGAGAAACCAAAACTGAGCAACATGTGATTCAATCTGCAAAACTGGTTCTGAACTGTTTTGTTTTACTTGGATACTACTGATTGGATGTGTCAGGGATTTCATAACCTGCATCAAATACCAATGACACGCAAAGGAAACAACTGCCTTGCCATTAAAATGACTGAATTGGATGATTGGCCGTGAGAAACGAACTTCATTAAAAAGGGGTAGAGTTCAGCTCAAAAAGTGCAAGACTCTACCAATAACACAAAGAAGTATAATTATAATAAGCAGAAACAAAACACAGAAGAAGCATAAAAATGAGAGTAATTGCAAATTTGTGAAACTTTCATTTGAATGACCAATGAATGATCTTTAAACTGAAATGTGCATGATACACAAAAGATGTATGTAGTGCAGTTGAAACAAAGGCGTCTGGTACAATCCACCCAACTTCCAATTGCCATTGGTACAGCTGTAAACCACAGTTTGTTGGAACTGAGAGTGAACAAACCTGCCAAATGATTCAGCTTGGTGTTTACACATGAATAGTAATCAGAGAGAGTGTTGTACCCATAGCAAGCCCCATCACATCCTTTACTCAAAATGCTTTGCTGAAAATGTGTTGCTGGAAAAGCGCAGCAGGTCAGGCAGCATCCAAGGAGCAGGAGAATCGACATTTCGGGCATGAGCCCTTCTTCAAGATTCCTGAAGAAGGGCTCATGCCCGAAACATCGATTCTCCTGCTCCTTGGATGCTGCCTGACCTGCTGCGCTTTTCCAGCAACACATTTTCAGCTCTGATCTCCAGCATCTGCAGTCCTCACTTTCTCCTCAAAATGCTTTGCATCTAACAAATTATTTTTTGAAAGGTAGTCAGCATTATCAATGGCAACCTTCCAACTTCTAAGATGATGATTTGTGTTGTGCTGTAAACTCTGCTTTAAGCAGCACCTGATGTGTTTCAGGCTCCCACTTTGGCATGGCCATTTGTTGCAGGGGATTAAAAAGGTGCATTGACTTGTTGGCCTTTGTATTTACTGAGGCCCCTTCTCAGCCAGTTGAACTTTTCCTTTTCTGCCAATTTCTTCCAAATCCTTTCCAACCAGTCTCACTCTAGAAGTCATGCCATCAGCGACTGCACCCCAGTTGTCAGTGTCAATGTCCACCATCTTCATATCACACTTGCAGGTGTTCCTGTAGAGGAGGTTTGGGTACCCAGGATGATATGACCCAATGGCCAGTGCACTATATTGACAATGTTTGGGTATCACCCATCCCATAAATACACCTGAATCAATGCAATCATTGTTGGCTTAGCAGTGAGTGCCTGTTGATGAATTAACATCCCCTCCCCAGGTCCTCCGAGCTGGTGACCTTATCCTACCAAAACACGCCAAGAGATACATCTGAGAAACTGAATTCATTGTAATCATATTTACATATTCAGCAATAAATAAACCTTTACATTAACTTGTGGAAGCATTAGTAGAGATAAAATTGTAGCCCGTTGGCAAAGGAAAATTTAACAGCCTATCTGCTGCCTTGGCTAAGATCAATTAATTCAACAAAACTCCTGATCAAACCATAGGTCTTTCAGTTCTATACAGTTCAGAAACAAACTAGGTATCTAGCAAGCACAATGAAGTATTTTGTCAATTTAATGCAGCCACAACATCACAAATGTAAATGTCTGAAACATTCCATGCTGCCTCTTAACAACATTATCCAAAGGCACAGTGCTCATTTTCACATGTAAAACTGATAACATTGTCACTAAACTAGCAGACTGTACTCCCAACATTCATTAGGAGCTGAGCTGAAAACTCCAGTTAGGTATCAGGAAGACTAAAGCCATTGTTTCATGGTATTTGCTCCAAAATCAGTTCCCTCACCTCGTGGCATCCGTTCAGAATCTCTAAATATTACAGGCATTTTCAGCCCACAATTCCAAGATGCGTTTTCTAAAAGAAGACTATCACAGAGACAAAATTACTGCAAGTATAAATTCAATAGCTTGCTGTCAAAATGTCTGTGTGGGACAGATGGAATGTAACACATAAAGATGTCAAAGGAACTTCAAACAGAGAGAGACAGCAACTTGAAACAATGGTTGACTATTCTACACCTCTCTGCCACTTTTTACAGATTTTTTATGGGTTCTCCTTCCAAGAATGTAGGAAACAGATTAAAAGGGAGCTGCAACAGTGTTTGTATGGTATTATTTGGCTGTTGTAGAGTACAGAGCGACTAGTATGCTGTAGCAGTCACAGACAGAGAACAGCCAGTAAGCACCCCTGCACTGCAAGTAAAGAAAGTACATAAAATGAGTTCAACAGGATTCCAGACAAGGAATTTAATCAGTGTACAAAACTAAGAACTTCAAAAATCAACTGTTCAACTGCCAATGTTAATGTTACTGGTACAACACAATAAAGACCACAAAGTTTCTTGTCTGTTTACAAGAAATTCATAAACTGATCTATATAACTTTTACTTAACTTCAGTCTTATTTGACTTGCCTCTTATTTCTCATGAGTGTATACCTAGGTTGCATTCGTATTTCTTGTGTGTAGCAAATAATAAGCTTACTTTTTTTGTTAACTCAAGAAAGCCTTGTTAAGTTGGTTCATTTTAAAACATGAGTTCATTTGGATCTAGGAGAAAGGTATCCACTAGGAAAGGAATCCTTTCTAAATGCACTTTGTTACAACCAGGCAGGTGGGCAAATAATGAAGGGGAGTCAGTTCATCCCACCTCACCCAGTAGCTTAATAGTTTGGGGTATTCCATCTGAAACTGCAATGAATTGGGAAACCTTTCCTAGGGTTGGTTTGTAACACTGTGCACTATGTTCCCCCAGCAACATTCTGTGATCAAACCAGCCTGTGGTCATAAATCTTCCAATGCAGTCCCATTTATTCTCTTATATATGAGCCTCTGTAAATCTGAAATCATCTAAAATTCTGCGGCCCATGTCTTTTCACTTGGAGGCAAGTTCAGTACCTCAATTACTGCTCTGCTTGCTGAACTATATTGACTCTCAGCCAAAAAATGCCTTGATTTTTAAATTCTCAGCTGAAAAATGTGTTGCTGGAAAAGCACAGCAGGTCAGGCAGCATCCAAGGAGCAGGAGAATCGACGTTTTGGGCATAAGCCCTTCTTCAGGAATCATTCCCGAAACATCGATTCTCCTGCTCCTTGGATGCTGCCTGACCTTCTGCGCTTTTCCAGCAACACATTTTTCAGCTCTGATCTCCAGCATCTGCAGTCCTCACTTGCCGCTTTTTTAAATTCTCAGCCTTGATTTCAAATCCCTGCATAAAGTTACCCCTCTTTTTCTCCATAATCTGCTCCAATTCTACAAATTTCTGAGATTTCTGTGTTTCACTAATTCTGACCTTTTCTTAATCCCAATTGCACAATTCAATTGTCTAGCCCCATGCACTGAGATTCCCTCCTCACACCTCTTTGTGTCTCTGGCCTCCTATCAAACACTTCATAAAATCTATTACTTTGACCAAGACTGTAGTTTTCTGACCTCCTTTTGGGCCTTTGTGTGATATTATATTTTCTACTGCTCCTGTGAAGCACCTTGGGACATTTCATTACATTAAACATGTTATAAGTTGCTGCTGTGGTTGTTGGTGGAAACAAGTTGAGGGTATGTCCCATCTACATAAGGAACTCACTACTCAGGAGGCATGCATTGTTTTTATTTGTGTGTAAAATTATTTGATCATCTCTCCTTTTCTTTAATGGGAATTTTTGTTTCTGTATATGTCTTTTGTTTTCATGGGAATATTTTAAATAAACAACATGACATGATGAAGTCTCTGAGTTTGCCTTTGCTCCTACAGCTTGAATGGTCATTTTTGATGTCTAACTCTAAAGGAGATCTGTTGTAGCTCACAGAATAGATTTGTAAGATGATCGCACTTTGGTCTGTGCTGCACATTATCAAAGCATCCATGAGTTTGGGTGTCAAAGCATCCATGAGTTTGTGGGCGGCATGGTGGCACAGTGGTTAGCACTGCTGCCTCGCAGCGCCAGAGACCCGGGTTCAATTCCCGACTCAGGCGACTGACTGTGTGGAGTTTGCACGTTCTCCCCGTGTCTGCGTGGGTTTCCTCCGGGGGCTCCGGTTTCCTCCCACAGTCCAAAGATGTGCAAGTCAGGTGAATTGGCCATGCTAAATTGCCCGTAGTGTTAGGTAAAGGGGTAAATGTAGGAGTATGGGTGGGTTACGCTTCGGCGGGTCGGTGTGGACTTGTTGGGCCGAAGGGCCTGTTTCCACACTGTAAGTAATCTAATGTAAGTAATCTAATCTAAAAAATGTCAGATTCAGTGGCGAGAGTCAGGTTGTTAAAACCTCTATTCGAAACAAGAATCAAACTCCGGAATATTCCAATCAGATTTACTGACGTGTGCATGGAATTTCTCGTTTTATGTGGCCCACACCTGAAGGCATAACATCGCTGGAAGGAACTGATGTAGAATTTTTCAAAAATGCTGTGAGGAGATCATTAAGATTCTTCTCCCATTCTCAGTAAGACTTCTAATATTAGCTCTGAATTCTCAATTCACATGCTGAGGTTGTGAAATGCTTTTCGGAGCTTTGATAACAGCACAATCATTTAATAATCTTCCATTTGAAGATTAATTAGACTATGAAGGCAATAAAGGATTAATATACCACTTCTGCCATTATCTAACACCATTTAGATGAAGTAGACTGAAAAGATACTTGTGAGGATCAAGATCGGTATAGATTAGTTGGACCAAATGGCCAGTATGTGTTATAAATTCTATCTAATGCATGTTCTGTTGGGCTCTGACTGTGATCTTCCTTTGGGACTTAATTAGCTTGAAGGGGAAGGATCTCAGGTGAATGTCTAGGCTTCCTGTCAAACGCTGGCCATGAAAGGATAGGCTGTTTGGATGCTGCCTGTGTCATAACTACAATAGCAATATTAACAGGACAGGCAAAATTGAATCTCATTGAAGTCTCAGGATGCCTTTGAATTTTGTCGGTAATGAGGCAGGATTTTAATTATAACTACTTCTGATGAACTGTAGTAAACTTTTTAATTTCGTTTCATGCCTGCTGGAAGCTGTGATTATGTGGTATTCATGTTTATTAAAAATCTGCATTTCCTAAGAATGTTGCTGAGCCACGTCAAATATGGTGAGCTTCCAGTCTGCCTTGGCAAAGTGTGGTCTACAGGGCCAAACAATGAGGAAAGAGGAAAATAAATATGGTTACGAGGAATAATTGTGCGACTATAAGAGGGTGCTGGTTTAATGTGATATTTCCCTTTTTTATTCAAGACAATATGAAATAGTACTTGCATGCTTAAACGATGCATACCATGGTGAAAGAATCAGGGTACAAAAACATTTCATATATACATGATGGCTCCTGCTTACCTTTCCTCCTGAATATATTCCAATAATGGCACAATGGTGGTGCCACTGATGGCTTTGGCCACCATGAGCTATACTCCACATCATCCTGGCTTCAGAATTTTGTTTCAATGGTGAAAAAAATGCCTCTCACTCCTTTGATCCTGGTCTTGTGCCAGGTGCTTATACAGGTTTACGAGTGCCTCTATGGGGATGGTCCTCACTATCTCTGCAGCCTATTCCATCCCCACAACCTACTGGGATCTCTGAGCTCCTCCAGTTTTAGCTTCAAATTTCTTTGCTCCACCTGCTGCTGCCTCGGGAATTCACTCCACCCACTGCTGCCTCGGGAATTCACTCCACCCACTGCTGCCTCGGGAATTCACTCACCTACTGCTGCCTCGGGAATTCACTCCATCTGCTGCTGCCTCGGGAATTCACTCCACCCACTGCTGCCTCGGGAATTCACTCCACCCACTGCTGCCTCGGGAATTCACTCCACCTGCTGCTGCCTTGGGAATTCACTCACCTACTGCTGCCTCGGGAATTCACTCCACCCACTGCTGCCTCGGGAATTCACTCCACCCACTGCTGCCTCGGGAATTCACTCACCTACTGCTGCCTCGGGAATTCACTCCACCCACTGCTGCCTCGGGAATTCACTCCACCTGCTGCTGCCTTGGGAATTCACTCACCTACTGCTGCCTCGGGAATTCACGCCACCCACTGCTGCCTCGGGAATTCACTCCACCTACTACTGCCTCGGGAATTCACTCAGCTACTGCTGCCTCGGGAATTCACTCCACCTACTGCTGCCTCGGGAATTCACGCCACCCACTGCTGCCTCGGGAATTCACTCCACCTACTGCTGCCTCGGGAATTCACGCCACCCACTGCTGCCTCGGGAATTCACTCCACCTACTGCTGCCTCGGGAATTCACGCCACCCACTGCTGCCTCGGGAATTCACTCCACCTACTGCTGCCTCGGGAATTCACGCCACCCACTGCTGCCTCGGGAATTCACTCCACCTGCTGCTGCCTCGGGAATTCACTCCACCCACTGCTGCCCTGGGGAATTACCTCACCCACTGCTGCCTCGGGAATTCACTCCACCTACTGCTGCCTCGGGAATTCACTCCACCCACTGCTGCCTCGGGAATTCACTCACCTACTGCTGCCTCGGGAATTCACGTCACCCACTGCTGCCTCGGGAATTCACTCACCTACTGCTGCCTCGGGAATTCACACCACCCACTGCTGCCTCGGGAATTCACTCCACCCACTGCTGCCTCGGGAATTCACTCCACCTACTACTGCCTCGGGAATTCACTCAGCTACTGCTGCCTCGGGAATTCACTCCACCTACTTCTGCCTCGGGAATTCACTCCACCCACTGCTGCCTCGGGAATTCACTCACCTACTGCTGCCTCAGGAATTCACTCCACCTACTGCTGCCTCGGGAATTCACTCCACCCACTGCTGCCTCAGGAATTCACTCCGCCTACTGCTGCCTTGGGAATTCACTCCACCTACTGCTGCCTCAGGAATTCACTCACCTACTGCTGCCTCGGGAATTCACTCCACCTACTGCTGCCTCGGGAATTCACTCCACCCACCACTGCTGCCTTGGGAATTCACTCCACTCACTGCTGCCTCGGGAATTCACTCCACCCACTGATGCCTCAGGAATTCACTCACCTACTGCTGCCTCGGGAATTCACTCCACCTACTGCTGCCTCGGGAATTCACTCACCCACTGCTGCCTCGGGAATTCACTCACCTACTGCTGCCTCAGGAATACACTCCACCTACTGCTGCCTCGGGAATTCAATCACCTACTTCTGCCTCGGGAATTCACTCCACCCATTGCTGCCTCAGGAATTCACTCCACTCACTGCTGCCTCGGGAATTCACTCCACCCACTGCTGCCTCAGGAATTCACTACCTACTGCTGCCTCAGGAATTCTGTACCTACTGCTGCCTTGGGAATTCACTCACCTACAGCTGCCTTGTGAGTTCACTCCACCCACTGCTGCCTCGGGAATTCAATAATCTACTGCTGCCTCGGGAATTCACTCCACCCACTGCTGCCTCGGGAATTCAATCATCTACTGCTGCCTCGGGAATTCACTCCACCCACTGCTGCCTTGGGAATTCACTCACCTGCTGCTGCCTCAGGAATTCACTCCACCCACTGCTGCCTCGGGAATTCAATCACCTACTGCTGCGTCGGGAATTCACTCACCCACTGCTGCCTCTGGAATTCACTCCACCAACTGCTGCCTCGGGAATTCACTCACCCACTGCTGCCTCGGGAATTCACTCCACCAACTGCTGCCTCGGGAATTCACTCCACCCACTGCTGCCTCGGGAATTCACTCACCTACTGCTGCCTCAGGAATTCACTCACCTACTGCTGCCTTGGGAATTCACTCCACCCACTGCTGCCTCAGGAATTCACTCACCTACTGCTGCCTTGGGAATTCACTCCACCCACTGCTGCCTCGGGAATTCACTCCACGAACTGCTGCCTCGGGAATTCACTCACCTACTGCTGCCTTGGAAATTCACTCCACCTACTGCTGCGTCAGGTATTCACTCACCTGCTGCTGCCTCGGGAATTCAATCACCTACTGCTGCCTTGGGAATTCACTCCACCCACTGCTGCCTCGGGAATTCACTCCACCTACTGCTGCCTTGGGAATTCCCTCACCTACTGCTGTGTCAGGTATTCACTCACCTGCTGCTGCCTCGGGAATTCAATCACCTACTGCTACCTCGGGAATTCAATCACCTACTGCTGCCTCGGGAATTCACTCCATCTACTGCTGCATTGGGAATTCACTCCACCGACTGCTGCCTTGGGAATTCCCTCACCTACTGCTGCCTCAGGAATTCACTCCACCCACTGCTGCCTCGGGAATTCACTCCACCTACTGCTGCCTTGGGAATTCACTCACCTACTGCTGCCTCGGGAATTCACTCCACCCACTGCTGACTCGGGAATTCACTACCTACTTATGCCTCGGGAATTCACTCCAATAACTGCTGCCTCAGGAATTCACTCCACCTACTGCTGCCTCGGGAATTCACTCACCTACTGCTGCCTCGGGAATTCACTCCACCGACTGCTGACTCTGGAAATCCCTCTGCCTTCAAACCCCACCCCTCCAACTGTAACAAGGACAGAACCCCCCGGTCCTCACCTTCCACCCTATCAACCTTCACATAAACTGCATCATCCGCCAACATTTCTGCCGCCTCCAAACGGACCACACCACCTGGGATATATTTCCCTCCCCACCCCTTTCCGCTTTCTGCAAAGACTGTTCCCTCCGTGACTACCTGGTCAGGTCCACACCCCCCTACAACCCACCCTCCCATCCTGGCACCTTCCCCTTCACCAGTTTCCTCATTTCCCCTCCCCCACCTTACCCCAGTTCCAACCTTCCAGCTCAGCACCATCCTCATGACCTGTCCTACCTGCCAATCTTCCTTCCCACCTATTCACTCCACCCTCGTCGCTGACCTATCACCTTTATCCCCACCTCCATCCACCTATTGTATTCTTTGCTACCTTCTCTCCAGCCCCAGCCCATCCCATGTATCTCTCCACCCTGGAGGCTGCCAGCCTTCAGTCCTGATGGAGGGCTTTTGCCCGAAAAGTCGATTTTCCTGCTGCTCGGATGCTGCCTGGACTGGCTGTGCTTTTCCAGCACCACTCTAATCTAACCACAAATCATTAAGAACCACAAAATTTATATTATTATTAAACTATAAAATCTTCGAGATTTGGAGTGCCACCCCCAGTACAGTGTTCTGTTGTGTTGAGAAAACGTTGCTTTAAGATGCTGCTCAGCTGTCTGATTTCATGTTGATACTGTTGAAGTATCATTAAGGATTGACTGAATTTTAAAAGCTGTTAAAGTTTAATGTGAAACTAACTGCACAACTACAAATCATCTTGGTTAAGCCATACAGAATATTAAACAGGCATTTGCAATGTTTTTGTGAAGCACTAAAAGAGAAAATAGTTATGTAGAGTACATGAAATGACTTTAATTCTTTACTGACCTGTTAACTGAAGGTAAAATAAAAGGTTAATCTAAACAATGAAATAAATAATGTTTTAATGTGAATCATGAGTTCACTTTACTTGGAAATCTGAGTAATAATATCCATCAATTGCATGGTTAACTCCTCAGCTACAATGAAGGAAGTTACATAGAAACAGTTGATGTACATATAAAGGTGTCGGTGTGCTGTTTGTAAAGGTGCCTATGTTACAGCACCCATTCATTACAGCTCCAGAATTTGTACACAAATTTAACTCTAAGTTTCCTACTGGAATTGGATTCTATAACTTTTGAAGCCAGTGAAAGAGTGTAAAGGAAAGGCAGTGACGCTTTTGATAAGAATGGTCTTTGTACTTTATGGTTGTAATATCTATTAAGTCTTTATAAGTTCAGGATGTTATGACTCTAACATGGTGCTATATGAGCTCTTCCTTTTGAGCTGATTGATATTTTCTAATCAATCTCTTCAGAAATGGTATTGTACACCTCTGATGTGGGTGGGATTTGAATCTGATCCTCCTGACCCAGAGGTAGGACCACTACCACAACACCACAAGCAACCCTTTAATGGAAGCAAGCTACTGATTATATTTTTAATCGACCTGCCCAGGGTTGTTATGATACACCTCTGAAAGAGGTAAGGCTTGAACCCAAGTCTCCTGGTCCAGAGTTAGGGACTCTACCACTGTGCCACAAGAACCTCTCCTTAGGATCTATTCATGAAGCATGGTAACTCTGAACAGCTGTTGATTTGCTAATCCTATTTTACAGACAATTACCTAACAGAATGAATTATAAAGACTTCTGTTTAAGCAATGTTAATGATGAATTAGTATTCATCATTCTGACTATAATGATGTAAATAACTGATCGCATCTCCCCTTTCAAGAGTCTCTGAATTTTTTGCAGTAACTTAAAATGCTTCAAGAAATTCTCATCACAATTTGTGTCTCACAAGTAAATTAGAACAATTGGGCTTATTCAGAAGCTAACCTAATTTCATTCAATAACCAAACCTGGTTTCAAATTTTTGAAACATTGTGAATAATTATACTATTCCATGACTTGGTAATATCTAGTATGTTGGGCCTATACTAATTAAGGAGAATCGACGTTTCGGGCATGAGTCCTTCTTCAGGAATTCTTCAGGGCTCATGCCCGAAATGTCGATTCTCCTTAATTAGTATAGGCCCAACATACTAGATCAGCTCTGATCTCCAGCATCTGCAGTCCTCACTTTCTCCTAAACTAATTAAACCATCTACAGTTTGCACTGAATTTTATAAAAGCAGCAAATTGTCAAACATGTTTGTTATAAAGAAATTAGAAACATATCTCTTGACTTTGGATCTCTCTCATACAATCAGATTCCAAAGAACATTGCACTATGGTTCTGCAAAATAACAAATAATACGTAAGTAGGTGCACACACTATATAACAAGTTACTTTGTCATGTTAGCCTGGGACTTGATTTATAGATGTGACAAGACCAATGTAATAGCCTCGGATGACTGTGTGTGTGGAGTTTTCACGTTCTTCCCTTGCATGTGTGGGTTTTCTCCGGAAGCTCCGATTTCCTCCCACAGTCCAAAGGTGTGTAGGTTAGCTGAATTGGCCATGCTAAATTGTGCTATAGTATACAGGGGTGTGCAGGCTAGGTGGAGTGCCCAAATGTTACAGGAGAAGGATGGGATGCTTTTTGAAGGTTGGTGCAGACTCAATGGGCCGAAAGGCTGCTATCTGCATTGTAGGGGTTCTATGATTCGATGAGTATAGCAGGTTGATGTTTATCCTTCTAAACATCACCAAAACACAGACATGAGCAACCACACACAAACATAGAAACACACTTTTCTTCATTTCTCTGCACAGATTACCTGTACTGACTGTACGTGTTAATCAATTATTGCATCTTTATTGAAAATGTTTTGTTTTAATAATAAACCAATAACTGTGTTTATTAAGAAAGCAGGTTGGGAGATCTTTTTGTTTAAAACCTAATATTGAGAAGGTATTGAATTGATCATCTTGAAAACTGCTCAAGGTATTGTTATTTTTTGTGCGATCCCTGGAATAGTGGAACTATAGCAGCAGTGTACTCATCCAACCACAGTCATAACATTAGTATGTATTAATGTACTGACTGCCTTATGCACTGATTTCAACCATTCTGGTTTTTTTCAATAGAATTCTGTGAATGCATGCAATTGTTACATTTAAAGGTCATCAGCAAGAACAGTTTCTGAAGTTTTGCTGCACTCAGAGATTCCTTTGTTTAATCCTGAAGAGTCAACAAAAACAAAATGAGAATACTGTGGCCATTCTTGATCCTAATCTATTTGCATGTTAATACCATGCATTACTGGGCTGCTTTCCCTCAAGTATCACCTACTTAACAGACAAGCATCTGACATGTTAAATGAATCTTGTCTCATACAGTTTACTTCAGAGAACGCTTTAATTTATAAATTCATTAACTGTGTGACATTTCTACTTACAAGGACTGCTGCAGAGAGATGTGACAAAGTAACACATGCTATGCCTGCAGCAAAGCAAGTGCCAACTGAAGTTAATGCTTTTATTTGACAATTCCCTTGGATGCAGAAAAAAACATAAACCAAGTTCCCCAAAGCTGATGTTTTTGGTGTGTTGCAAAACTGGCAGCACGCAAAATATTTAGATTTGTTTCATTCCTCTACAACAAACACGATGTAAGGTGAATGTTTTACATTATTTCTCATTATTTATTTTGGATTTTTGAATTTTCAACTAGTGGCATATGGGTTTTTTGTGTCAATGATTAACTTGTTAGTATTTCTGTAGCCATGGTGATTTATTTTAAAACATAGTATTACAGAGAGACTTCTGAAGAGTAATGGGGTTTTATTTACATTGGGAGAGTTTATGAGTGAACAAAATAATAAATATAGAGCATTAGACTTTCAGATTGAAGATTCTGGAATTTTGGGGATGCTTAGGAGAAACACCCATAGCTTGAATTTTTTTTAACCTTTCAGTGGAACAGTTTTACAGAAGTCATTGTTGGAGCTGGATATATAAAACAGTTGCTCATCTGAAAGGGAGTTAGTTTAATACTGTTAGGAAATAGATTACTTCAGTAAAAGCAGTTTTTTATGAAGTTTCCAGACCAGAAGTGTTTGGCTGAAATCTGAAAGAGTTATTTGAAGCTGAGAGATTTTAAACTCAGTTGTATGAAATACCAGGAAAAGGCTATCAGATTCTCAAGAGGAGTTGAAGCCACAGTCAAATAACACTCTACTGGTGTGAAGGAGAAGGGAATTCTCTCCGGTATGAGTACAGTAAAAGAAGTGCTTCTGGGATTAATATGATTATATTTGAGCATATCTTTTGACACCTTTAAATTTGTACTTTTAAATTTGTGTTACATGTAAATAGCTTGGTTTATTTTATTTTAACTTCATTTCTTTTGCATAACAAACTTCTGTTTTATTGTTAAACATGAATCTTCAGCATTGTGTGTTTGTGTTTCAGTGAAAGACTATGTCCTTAAAGCCAAAAGAAAACAAAATGCAATCTGTTAAGCAAGATTTCCATCTGGGATCTGTCTTGTCCAGTAATAGCATCAGCTGGAATCATAACATAAGGGGGATCTGAGTGAAATGGTCTATGGAGAGATGTGTGACAGATTTGGCTAAGATGTTCGGTGAGATACAATTCAGCATTAAGGTAATCTTGCCCCATCTTTTAGACTTTTTACAAGTGGTATGGTGTGATCCTCGTCAGGCAATGAAATGTTGCCAATTTATTGGCAATTAGCAGTTATTAAGGACCTTCTTGATGGAATGCTTTGCCTCATTGATGTTCCAATTACAATCTTATCAAACTCACCTAACAGACTAAGCATTGGACATGAGGATGAATCTTAGCTGCAAGTCATGTCGAGTTTGGTGGAGTGATTCAAACCACGAGGGCTTTCTTGTTAAAATTGCTAAACCTTATCAAACTTGTCACATTCATTGCCATCCCACCCATTTGGTGTGTATCGCATCTGATTTCCACTCCATCTTTCCTGTGTCATTCTGGGAACAACTCACCACTCACTGGATATGCCAGGATTGACTGGCATCCCTGGCACAGGCACCATCTTTCAAAAGCCATTGTGCACCCAGACAAGCACTGTCTGATCACAGCTGCCCCATACAGTTCCTGGCATCTGCCCCAAGCATGGCAGAGAGGGACATTCTCACCCCACTTGTGGGCAAAGTCATGAAGGTGCTACTGGATGGGGTGGTGCAAAGGTGGAACTTCATCTTCACCCTAGGAGCATCAGTGGAAGTCATGACAGCAGACCATGTCAGCCTGGTCAGAGGTAGTCACTCAGGTTAAAGCAATCTCAGCCATCTGGTGGAATGCCCAGCACTGTCGGATGAAGATGAATGAGCTTCTCCACTCCACCTTCTTTAACTGCCACACCTTCTCTCTATTATATCACATTCACTTTATCTCTACTATTATACCCACCAAGACTCATGTTCTAGCACTCTCATTATCGTCTGTAATATCTCTGGGCATAGCAGGTGAGGAAATGAATGACAGGCAGCATAACCATCTGCCTTAACCATTATTACCCTATTGATTTTTTTTTCCTCTTGGAATGCAATAGAGGTGGGTACTACGGGAAAGTGGGCAGCACAGCTTTTACAGTTAGTGCAGGTAGGGAGGTGTTCCAATGGCACAGAGGGCATGCACAGTGAGTGGTATCAGGGGCTGAGGTGGGTGAGAACGAGTGAGAAAGATGTTGCAGACAGTAGTGTGTGGTGGGACATGCATCATAATGGGAGGTGGGTACAGTAGCAAATATAGAGTGAGTGTCTGGTATAAGAGAGAAGATGATGGCATTTATGGGGGTGGATTGGAGAAGGTAATTGGACTTCTTTCTACAGTGTTGGGGGCAATCCTCCAGGTGGCTGTGATTGCTTTAACCTGGGTGGAAGCCTCAGACCAGGGTGGTATGGTCTGGTGTTGTGGCCTCCACTGCTAGTCCTGGGTGAAGAGGAGGTCCTGCTTCTGCACTACACCCACCCACCAGAGTCTCCAAGACCCTGCCCACTCAGCATGACATAATTTACCCTTGCCCAGGGTAAATGTTGGGAACTGTGCAAGGCAGCACAAGACTGACACTGCTTCCCTGGGTGCCTGTGCTAGAGATGCTGGTCAATTCTGGGAGTTGTTGCAGGAACGGAGCACGGTAGCTGGGAAGGAAATAGGATGTAAAGCTAGCCAATCGGATAGGAATAATCATTAATGCAGTGAGTTTGGTAAGATTTGGCAAAAGAAAATTACTTAGACTTGTGAAGCTTAAAATGATTTACACTCAGGCCAAAAAGTGGAAGATTCAGCCCAAGCAACTTCGTTTTAAGCTTTAAACATAAACAAAAACAAATCTTGGCAGTAAAACCTGTGCCCACACCTCCTCCCTCACCTCTATCCAAGGCCCTAAAGGAGCCTTCCACATCCATCAAAGTTTTACCTGCACATCCACTAATATCATTTATTGTATCCGTTGCTCACGATGCGGTCTCCTCTACATTGGGGAGACTGGACGCCTCCTAGCAGAGCGCTTTAGGGAACATCTCAGAGACACCCGCACCAATCAACCA
>NC_057733.1:21549526-21555213 GCF_004010195.1 Chiloscyllium plagiosum
CCCCACTCACCCATTGTACTCTATGCTACTTTCTTCCCACCCCCACCCTCCTCTAGCTTATCTCCCCACGCTTCAGGCTCTCTGCCTTTATTCCTGATGAAGGGCTTTTGCCCAAAACGTCGCTTTCGCTGCTCCTTGGATGCTGCCTGAACTGCTGTGCTCTTCCAGCACCACTAATCCAGAAAGTGAAAATTAAAGGTAGAGTTTAATTATTGTGTAAATTATTATTATTTTCCATCTGACACTTTTACCTTATAGATCACAGTAGTTTACAAAGGAGTCTACCACCTTCACAAAGGCAATGTGTTAGAGGCAAATTATGCAACATTGCCAGAAATGCTCACATCTCGAGAATTAATTTACTTGAAAGAATCTACAGCTATTTTCCCCAGGCTGACACTGCCCACTTGCCTTGGCTCCTACTTCAATGTTAATGTAAGAAAATAAAAAAAAACAGAGTGGCTACATATGGATGATGAGGTGTCTCCTGCAGACACATTCAGAAATCGTGTCAGACATAGAGACAAACACATGTGCTGAGTGATTCCTCCAGTCCCAATAGCCACAAAAAAGCAGTGCTTTGCTATCTGGATGCAGAGATTGTGAACAAAGTGTAGGGCAACCAGGAAACAAGTTTGCGAACTAGAACTTAAAAATAATTGTGCGTTTGTTCATTTATGCATGCAAAAACATGTAACAGTTTCCAAAGAAGCAAGATGTTGAGCCAGTTCCATGGAACTGCTTTTTGAATGGTCTCATTGTTCTGCAGCATGATGGTCTATCAATATTCTGGGCCACAGGCTACAAAAAGGCAGGATTGCAAATTCAATTAATCATGTAAATTCCTAATTTTGGCTGTGCAGCTCAGGGAGATACTCAATGGAAGCTTAATTCTTTCACACAAAAGAAGGCAGGGAAAAAAGAATCGCGGAGAAAATAATCCTGTACCATTAGTAAATTGTCACACAGCGAGAATGCCAAAATTATTTTCAGCTATGGTAAAAGACAATGACATCATTAATGCAATCTCCCAGATAAGATTTTTAAAAAAGAGGAAAATGGCTTTTGAAAAAGCAAGTGATCAAAAACAGTTCTTGAGACCGCACTAACCACACGATGGAGCATCGTTTCCTCTTTAGTTTCCTCAATTTCTGAGCCGTTGTCAACACTAGCAAATCCTCCCCAATGCCTTTTCACTGTTGTTATGTGTACAAAAATAGTTTAGAGAGGATAATTGTAGTGCCATTTAACAATAAATACTATTAAAGGTAGAAGACACAATTAAATTCTAAACACCCTAATTATTATTATTTAGGTGCCAGATAATAACAACATTCTGATGGGAGTAAGTCTATTTTAATCAATTTTTGAACATTATCCCATTTTGAACATATCATTTCAGTCTGTAGTTTGTTCATAGATCTCTAAATTTTTCAGACTCAAAAAGAATGAAGAGAGCAACACTATTCAGAAGCCAGAAAAAGGATTCAAATTGGAAAAGAAACCTCTCCTTAGATTTCTGGCAAACTTAATCATTTTTTATCCAAAAATTCAAACACATTGCACTGGATAAGATATTTTATAAAATGATGATACATCCTGACTGCCTGCCGAAACGATCTCAAGGAAGAACAAAGTCTCCATTGAAAATAATATGGTTATTTTGTGCAAGAATTAGATGATATCTTTATCTAACCAGTGTGAAAGCTGATATCAGTGTAACAAACCAAGGGACAGCTATAATGCCTGATCATTATGTACAAAAGATGCTTCACAGAGATAATGGTCAGCACATGTTGAGCTGAAAGACAGGCTAGGTCACATAACCAAAAACCTTGTCAAATAATTGGGTCTGTGAAGATTTGGAGTCCTTTGACTGTCTTTGAGGTGAAGGGATTTAACCTGAGGTCAATGTTATTGGCTGGTTTCTGGCATGCAGTCACCTGTAGCAACATTTTAGTTAATCATGGTTCCTTGATGATTTGTCTCTGTAACAATGTTTGTGAAAACTGGGTGCCAACTTCATCGCAAAGAACAAAACTGAGACATTACCTTTAGTTCAATTATCCACTCAAATCCTCTTGTGATCTCCCTTGTAATATTGGGTCTAGTGTGTGTTTCCAAGAGTTTTTTGGTGGGTTTCTCTTTGCATAATGGTTTCTAGCTTTATGCCTTTGTTCCAGCAACACTATTCCCTATTGAGTTAGTACCCATATGTGAGTGGGCCAAAGTGACTGCATGAAGGCTGTATGCTTCATACCATTATTTTTTACTTTCCTCAGAATTAACAGTTAATAAATTTGATCTTTCTGAGTTACAACAAAATCTTGACAATTGGCTTCTTTTGGCTCAAAGCAAAAATGGTGACTACATTTGTAAGGGAGAAAGGTATGGCCTCATGTCAACCGAGGAGGTTTGTTCTGGATCAGACCAGACCAGACTCCCTCAAAACATTTTAAGAAGATAACCCAAACCCCAACTTTTTCTTATTTTTAAAGCAAGAGTAAAATGCCTTGTCCAGAGGCAATGCAACTGTTCCAACTATTTGGTGTTAAGCAAAAACACAATTTATTTAAACACTATAGTTAAAATACAAACCAAAGAAAGAAGAACTTAGAATAACTAAACTATTGGAAAACTTAACCCGATAATAGATACAGTAACAATCACTAATTAACTGTTCCAGTTTAGTAACATCCAAAAAATGCAGCCCTGGACTACAAGCAAAATTCAGAAAAATTGATTTTGTCGCCCAGTAGCAGAGTGAAACCCCAGCTTCTAGCCGTAACTGAGAGAGGGAAACGATAGCTTCTGCTGCTTCAAACCCACAACAGCAACTGCTTAAAGCTAAATCTAGAAACTAAAAAAAACTAGAAACCCTGGTCTGTGAGAGCTGGTCCTAACCCATACAGGCTGCCTCCACTGTTCCAATTTTTAACAAAAAACCCCAAGGCCTCACAAACTGTTTAGTCTAGTGGTTTTGATGGACTGCTCATTACCTCTGCCTTACAATCTCTCTTTAAAAAAAACCAGGACAAAATACAGGCACATTTCTTCAGCCATGGCATCACCACAGGTTGAACAGAGGAGAACATTTCTTCCAGTCTCAGCTGGTTGTGATAGAATGTGTAAATGAGCCTCTGAGGTGAGCCACATGATTAATCTGACACCTCAGTAGTCATGTGCTATTACTTTGCTAAGATATTGCCAAGAGCACAATGCCTTATTATTATTCAGTCTCTTAATAGGCATTATTTTAAAGAAACTTAGACGTCTGGCCTGAGCACATAAGAAGATTCAAAGAACCCATTTGAGGACACTCTCCTCCCATTATTTCACTGCTTCACTTCTCTTCATCTCCTACCTCATGTAATTGTGAGAGTAGGATATGACCTGCAGCTAATAGCACTTGAGCTGGTGCTAGTGAGTGCACAAGGGCAGCTCGGAATGGAGTTTATGACTCATATCTCAATTTATTTGAGTTCAGGATTATGCTGCATTAGGATTGCAAACTGTTTACGTCATTGCGTGTCTAAAGTACCATCATGCCTTCTTCATTTCTGATTGAGAAGATTGAGTGTCTGCAGCATTTAAATTGCCTCTTATGAAAAAGATCGACACAGATGGATTGGAACAACACCAGCAGCCACTCTGACCTTTGATTAAATATTAAATATTTTCTGGTTCCTGGATCAGGAATTACTTGATAGCACAGCCAGATGTCTATGTGAGTGATAGTCTCAGATATCACAGCATCTCCGATCAAAACCAGAATAATGACCATACACAGCCACCCCCTCAATTCCATGTTAGAGACAGTCTGCACTCTAATAAGCCTTAGACACTCTGAAGATTAGCTGTCTGTCCTTTTCTGTTAACCCTTTGCTTATGTCACGGTTTACTTTTAAAGCCAGTAGTCAATACACAAAAAGTGCCAACTACCATTTCAAATGCTTGGAGTTATTTTTATCAAAGGCTTCCTGAAATTCTGCAAACTTTTTCAGAATAAATCGCTACATTGTGGTGACAGTCTGTTATGGGGATAATCCCTTAAGGTTGAATAATCCAAAATAATGGTACCACAAAAACCTAATAACACCGATTCCTGCTAGATTTTCATTGAAATTTCTTTGTGTGGTGATGGAAACAGATTCAATAATGATGTACAAAAAGGAATTGGATAAGGCCTGGAAGGGATAAATGTAAAGGTCTCAGAGCAAGAAAAATAAATTAATTGGACAACTCTTTTAAAAGGCAGGCACAGGAATGTTAGGACCAATAGCCACTCTCTATGCTGCATGATTCTAGAACTCTACTTACACAATTGTGCATCTTTATTTAAAGTGTTAGCTGTGCAAAGGTGGTCAGACATCATAAAGATGACCAGTGCCCTTGGGTTAAAGTCATAGTACATTCATGAAGGTCTGCAAGTGTGCTTATGTTATCTCAGTCAAAAACGGCATATTCTGGGGAATCATAAAGTCACAAATGAAATAATCAAGATCAGGATGAGGGATAAATCACTAATATTGAAATGATTACTATCTGATTATTACTGAAGGGAAAATCAGGAATATGGGAAAGGGAAACACAAAATGTTAGTGTTTAAATACTTGGTTTTGAAATGTGGGCTGCATTCCCTTTATTCCACCAATGTATGTACATAAAGATAAATTATTGCAGAAGTGTACTAGTCAAAGCTGGGAAAGTATGCTAAGTGTTTCATCGGAGAAATATCAAAGATATCTTATGAATTCATTGCAGACTGACATTCAAGTTAAATTAACAATGGTGTTGCAGTAAAACAATGCTTTTCCTATTCCTTGTTTTGATTTTACGTGCCACACGGTGCAAACTTTGTGAAGCAGCTAGTGAAAGAATTCTGAAGCTGAATTTTCAGGTTGCACTGTTCCTTGTTTCAGGAGATCAATTTTCTCAAGCCACAGATACATTTAAGCAGCAAAACCACACATTTGTTGAGCATGAAAACATGAAGAGTAAAACATTTGGTATTGCATGAGTTTCAGAGGAGAAAATTTTAACATTTTTTGGCATTAGGTGTCATCCTTGTTTCTTAATTTGTTTTGAGACAGCCTGTTGAATTTGCTGAGTCACACTGTAAAACTACAGCACTCAGAATGCAGTTACACAAGAAAGTAATGAGTGAAGAGGTAAACAATGTACTAAGTCTTTGGATCACAGAAGATTCAAAGTTTCAACAGCTAAATGGATGATGACAGAGAATATGCTGTAAAATATTTACCCAAACACTGAGAAAGAAAAGGTCAAACATCGTAAATTCTGAGTCTTATTTAGTTACATCACATTTCAAAATGGGTGCAAGTTAAAACCCCCTCTAAACAAACAAAATGCTTTACAACATTCTGTGTCACATCTTGATGGTATGAGTGGGACTTCCACTTTTGACAATTAATATCTCCTTGATGGAATGTCCTATTAAAATTTCTCACACAATGTGGGCGGCACGGTGGCACAGTGGTTAGCACTGCTGCCTCACAGCGCCAGAGACCCGGGTTCAATTCCCGACTCAGGCGACTGACTGTGTGGAGTTTGCACATCCTCCCATGTCTGCGTGGGTTTCCTCCGGGTGCTCTGGTTTCCTCCCACAGTTACAAAGATGTGCGAGTCAGGTGAATTGGCCATGCTAAATTGCCCATAGTGTTAGG
>NC_057733.1:21555236-21583267 GCF_004010195.1 Chiloscyllium plagiosum
AGGTGAATTGGCCATGCTAAATTGCCCGTAGTGTTAGGTTAAAGGGGTAAAGGGGTATGGGTGGGTTGCGCTTCGGCGGGTCGTGTAGACTCGTTGGGCCGAAGGGCCTGTTTCCACACTGTAAGTAATCTAATCTAATGTCTTACTCATTAAATTAAAGCTTATGTCATGATTTGACATATCTGACTACCATGGGTCAGCATGTTAATTTATGTCATTTCTCATTGTTAATAGACATTGGTATGCACTTGACATATCAGAAAAGTTATGCACATTTTTACATCAGTGAAACCAGCCTATCTCTGCAATTACGTACAAAACATAACTTCTAACTATTACATTATTGTTAATGTCCTTAATAACCCAACATTAGCTGAGGGAGTAGAAAAATCTGACATATAGCAGGTCCTGATAATTCCATCCTGCTGGTTTACTCTTGCCCAGGCTCAAATTATCCAGTGTGATTGCAACAGTGAAACCGAAGGGTCTATCTCTAAATGTTCAAGCTCAAACTGATATATCATTATATCTTTGTTTCAGAATAACTAAATACCTAGGTCTACGTATATCCAAAAAGCCACTATTGTATATTTTATATCTACTATTAATAACCATGTAAGTGCATTTTAAGATGATTCAACTTCTATTTATTTTTTAAACTAATATACAAAGCATTTTGAGAAAACACTATCTAATCCTTTGCAGTGTGATACTGTGCATAGGTGCAGCAATATTCTTGTTGACTGCAATGTTCCAGGTGCAGATCTTGACTTGTGGCGGAAATCAGTGCCAGTAAATGTGGCACGAGAATCAGATGCTCGGTCACATGAACAGAAGGGCTGGGAAAGATTGAGATTTATTTACAGTGGCTGCAGAGAACAAAGACAAGAGCCTCAGGGTTCAGCCATACTGTGGGATCCATTCTCAAGTAGTAGACAACTCGTGTTCCTCTTAACATGGCAAAAGGAACAGTAAGCAGTTGGCAGCAGGACAGAGGGAGGTGGTTGAATTAGTAAAAGGCCAAGCCATCATCACAAATAAATGGGGTGAATGTCACAAGAAGTTAAATGATCTGACCAAGAAAAAGAGGATCTTGTTGATCAGATTTGCTATATTTAACCTTGCCCAAATCATTCTTTTGCCTACCTATGTTACTCCAAACTCTACTCTCCTCTCTTCTTGTCCAATACCAGCAAGTCACTGTGTCATCTTTTGCATTATAATCATAAACACATTCTGAATTCAGGTGCAAACATCAGTCAACATTCAAAAGTGAAAGGTCCTATCACTCAGCTGCTAACCCCACGGATGTATTTCCTACGTGATCATTCTCTCGGACATCTTCCTCTCCTTTTCTCTCTCTGATGATTGTGCCTTTGAAATGAAGGTGCCCCATTCAGCTGAGTTGAACTTTACAACTAAAGGTGTCTGCCTAATGTGAGTCTGTGCCTCAAAATAGAGGTCACATGAGTTTGGCAGACAAGGAGGCTATATGTACGAAATTGTATTTACACCATTCACCCCCACCTTTATATATAAAATACAAATACAGATGCATGCATTTCTGAGTTACCCAAATTGGCAAATATATATATAGATATGTATGACTGTTCTCAGGAATTTGTTATTCCAATAGTCTATGTATTCCTCACTTAAGGACAAAGAGAAGTACAGCACAGGAACAGGCCCTCCAAGCCTGTGCCAATCATCATACCCTAACTAAAGTAAAAAACAAACCTTCTGCCCTAATTCGGTCCGTATCCCTCTTTTCCCTCCCTATTCATGTAACCAACTATCTTAAATGTCACCAACATGCCTGCTTCCACCACCTCTTCTGGCAGTGTGTACCAGGCTCCAACACTCTTTGTGTGCAAAACTTCCCTGGCACATCTTCCTCAAACCTCCCCCCTCTCAGCTTGAAACTGTGCCTCCTTGTAATTGAAGCTTCAACCCTGAGAAAGAGCATCTGACTGTCCACCCTATCTATGCCTCTCACAATTGTGTGGACCTTTATCGGGTCTCCTCTTAGCCACCGTCTTTCCAGTGAAAACAATCTTAGTCTTTTTAACTTTTCCTCATAGCCAATGCCCTTGAGACCAGGCAACATCCTTGTGAACCTTGTCTGCACTCTCTCCAAAGCTTCCATGTCCTTCTGATAATGTGGTGACCAAAACTGCATAAAATATTCCAAATGCAGCCTAACAAGGATTTTATGTAGTTGCAACATGGCTTGCCAACTCTTGAACTCCATGCCCCATCTGACAAAGGCAAGCATGCCATATGCTTTCTTAATCACTTTGGCTACCTATGTTGCCACTTTTACAGAACTGTGGACCTGCATGCCCAGATAGAGCTGTATGCTATTGTTCTTAAGGGTTCTGCCATTTACAGTGTAATTCACACCTAACGTTGATCCCCCAAAATGCATCACCTTACATTTGTCTGGATTAAATTCCAACTCCCATTTCTGTGCCGAGGTCGTCAATCTATCTCTATCCTATTGTATCTTTGACACTATCAGCAACTCCCCAACCTTTGTGTCATCTGTAAACTTAGTAAACAGACCACGCACATTTTCCTGTAGATCATTTATATATACTACCAACAACAGAGGACCTAAGACTAATCCCTGTGGAACACCATCAGTTACCAGGCTCTATTCTGAAAAACACCCTTCCACCGTTATCCTCTGCCTTCTACGACCAAGCCAATCCTTATATCATGTTGGTTTATTAATGGTATATATATCTGTTTATCTTGGTATTGTTTCCTCAGAGTGATAAAAGTGTAGCAACTTGTAACTATTCCCATTTGCTCACCAACTCCATTGTTATGTCATAAGTTTGCTACTGTGCATGGAAACAAATCTAGTTTTGCTTTGTTTGCCATCATTTGAGATGGAGTTTAGTAGAGAAAATGTTGCAGATGTTTTCTCTGAACCAGTTTTAATTATAGCTTTGTTTATTTTAGTCAGGGCTTACAGCTCTGCATATACTTGTGTCTCCCCCATCAATAGCTGTGCTTTCTTACAGCTCTACAACAGTCATCTCAATATCAATTCTCAGTGTTCATCATGAGGCCTTCATTGAAATGTGCTTAAGGTGTCTCTCTACAGTGTGTGTGCTTCGTGGTAAATGATCGTATGACTGTAGCAGATTAAGAGGGACATTTGTACATGATTACATTTGAATCCAGAGAAAGAGACTGAATGTTTAATGTGGTGAATGAGGTGCTCATCAAATAGGTTCCTTTGACCTGTGTGATAACGCTGCTTCTTTAACAAGATTATGTTGCCCTTAGTTGTTTTTCTCAGAAGGGTCATAAATATAACGTTGCTGAGAAGTCGAGGTTTGAAGAGCCAGTTTGATAATAGCTAACAAATACTGCCTCAGGCAAAAGGCTTTCAAGTTTTAAAAAAACTTGTACAATGAAGAGGGAACAGCCAGTTCTCCCAACTCAGTTTTTCTCTGGTCTGGCTGTCCACTGAAAGCAGGCAGTCAGTTTTGAGGCTGCTGGTCCAAGAAACAGCTCCATTGAAGAAGGTGGTCCATGCTGAATCTCTCCGTCATCTCTCTCTCTCCTGTTAGACTCTGTGTTTCATTTTACCTTTTTTTGCCTAGGAATGTTTAGGGGGATTGTTATAAACAGTTGGAAAAACATAATTGAGTTGGGATAGTCTATTTGGTTTGCAGTTAGGTTAAGTTATTCTTTATTCTGTTCCCTTTTGTTTGTGTTTCATTCGGTAATTTTGCAAATAAATTCTGTTTTGTTTAAAACTAAGTGGTCGGGCCAGTTACATTCCTCCTGGAATATTCACGTTGCACCTGCTTAATCAACGAGCAATGTTAGGGCCCAGGCTACTTCCTTGAAATGTGTTGAGGGGGTCTAGCCTGATCCTTAACAACTGCAATAGTATTGAGCTTCTTGAGGGTTGTTGTTGGGAGCTGCACCCATTCAGGCAAGTGGACATTATTCTATCACATTCCTTAATTGTGGCTTATAGGTGGGGCTTTGAGGAGCCAAGCAATGAATTACTCTCCACAGAATTCCTAGCCTCTGACCTGCTGTTGTAACCATAATTGGATAGGGAACAACAGAATAAAATGGACAGCAGGAAAAACAAATCAATCATCTGAAATTTCATATTTAAGAAATATCTAACAACTAAATGTAAAAGAACAAATTTCCACACTCAAGGAGTTCATTTTCAATGCCATATTAGTTTATTTTAAGTAAGCAACAATGAGCACATCGTTAAAAGAATCTCTGATGGTTAATTCAGGGTTTATTATGTAAGCACAGGGAAAGGCTTCTAAACATCTATGTTGCATCTGTTCATCCAGTGTCTTCCTGCAGTTCAATACATTCTGGTGAACCAAGCTTTGAAAGATGCCATTTCCATGACACTAAAAGTGCTCCTGTACATCTCAGACAGTAGCTTTTGGATTTAACAAAGCATTAAATAGTTAAATCAAACTATTTGCTGGAAAGGGTGGATATTGTCAGCAACATTGTGGTGGTGTTTAGTCAAGTAAAAGAGCTATTCCTACAGAAATTAATTACTTTTTTTTGTAAAGATCATGTTATATATTTAGTTCAACGTTACTAATGATCTATTTTGTTGTGGTTACTATATCGGGCAGAACTTCCCTGAAGAAATTTTATATTCAAAAGAATTTGACCTATGCTGTTTGCAATATGCCATATCCAACAAGAGAATGGTGTCAGTGAGAAATACTGGAAATTGTTGGTTGTCATGGTGCAAGTACAGAGAACTGAAGGATCCTGACAGGTCACTTGTCTTGTCATTGCAGAGCTCATCCATGTTCAAATGGGTGAAAGAAGCTGTGGGTGGTTTTAATTTCTGTCGTCATACACAGAAATGTGTCCCCAAGGCAACGGTGGAGTTCACTCAACATTGATTCTTTTTGTAAACTTGTTTTTTTTGCCGTTATCTATTAATAAACTGCTCTCTCTCTCTCTTTTTAAGTACTAAATACTTTCAAACTAAGCCATGGTTCTCAAATCAAATCAATAGAAATCTCAGATAAGCCTCTGAGAGTCATTAATAATAACACAATACCCATATGTTTAAATGAATGTATTTGAGCTGAGTGATGTAGTTTAACAATTTTTGACTTCCATTACACTATCTAATGGTTTTATGGCCATATACCTTCCCGAAAAAGGGAGAACCAAGCATCTGTTGTCAGCTTGGTGATCAATATATTTAATATAATTTGTATCATTTCAAACCTTTCATGCAATTGCAAATGGATGAAAATCAGTAAAAAAGATGTTAGATGTGACATCCTTTTTTATCAGATGTTGGTGTCATTGGTCATTCCAGAATTTTTTAACCATCCCTAAATGCTTTCAAGAAGGTGTGAGTGAGCTGCAGTCCAGGGCTGTTAGAAAAGGAATTCCTGGAATTTGATCGAGTGAATGTGGTAATTCCAAGAAAGGATGATGCCTGGCTTGGAGGGGAATGTGATGGTGATGGGGTTCCCATGCATCTACTGCCCTCATCCTTCTCAATGGTAAAAATTATATTCCATCATACACCTGACTTCTGCCTTGAAGGTTCTGGAGAGTCAGGAGATGAGTTACTCACCACAGAATTCCAAGTCTCTCACCTGCTTTTGTAGTCAGAGCATTTATATAGATGACTCAGTTCAATTACCATGCAATGCTACACCACCCCTGAAGATATTGATAGTGGGGATTCAGTAAAACCAATGAATGTCAAAGAGAGATTATTAGATTCTCTGTTCTCGGAAATAGTGATTGCCTGGCACAAAATGTAATGTGGCACTTCTAAATCATAGAATCTCTACAGTGCGGAAGGAGGCCACTCAGCCCATCAAGACCTCACTGACCCTCCCACACCTCTGTATTTCCCATGGCCAATCCACCTAACCTGCACATCTTTGGACTGAGGGAGGAAACCAGTGCACCCAAAGGAAACACTCTCAGGCATGGGAAAATGTGGAAACTCCACAGACCGAGGGTGGAATCGAACCTGGGTCCCTGGTCCTTTGAGGCAGAAGTGATAACCACTGAACCATGTGCCGCCCTCAACAGCCCAAGCCCAGATGCTGCCCTGCTTTAGTTATATACAGTCATAGAGATGTACAGCATGGAAACAGACTCTTCGGTCCAACCCGTCCACGCCGACCAGATATCCCAACCCAATCTAGTCCCTCCTGCCAGCACCCGGCCCATATCCTCCAAACCCTTCCTATTCATATACCCATCCAAATGCCTCTTAAATGTTGCTATTTTACCAGACTCCATCACTTCCTCTGGCAGCTCATTCCACACCCGTACCACCCCCTGTGTGAAAAAGTTTCCCTATAGGTCTCTTTTATATCTTTCCCCTCTCACCCTAAACCTATGCCCTCTAGTTCTGGACTCCCTGACCCCAGGGAAAAGACCATGCCTATTTACCCTATCCATGCCCCTCATAATTCAACTCCAACTCCTGTACTCAATACTCTGACCAATAAAGGAAAGCATACCAAACTATCCTATCTACCTGTGACTCCACTTTCAAGGAGCTATGAACCTGCACTCCAAGGTCTCTTTGTTCAGCAACACTCCCTAGGACCTTACCATTAAGTGTATAATCCCTGCTAAGATTTGCTTTCCCAAAATGCAGCACCAATCAACTGATGCCTTGTCATTTTACATAATTATATTAAGAAATGTAACAGCTAATGTTTCCACAGCAGCATTCCACCAAAAGAGCTGAATAACTATGAATATATTTTTAGAAGCATTGATGGATGGAGGAATGTTGATCATGGACAACCAGAGATCTCCTCTCTTCAGATAGTGTTATGGATGAGTGGAGCTTTCAAATACAGAATTGCACTAACATTCAGTTTGTGTGTCAGATTATATACAGAAATCCTACAGCAGATTTTGAAGTTAAAATGCAAGAAGGCCAACTGCTGATGAAGCAAACACAGAACTAATGTAATTATATTATTCCCGAGCAGGACTTACGCATTTTGGAAATTGCCACTTTTATATCAGCAGGCATTTAGTCGTACAGGCAGTTTTATGGAACAAAATCCATCCTCATGAATGATAGTTAATTGTGTTTTGGCAATATCAATTCACCATTCTGCCTTTGGATAGAGGATTTGATGCCTGAAGTCTTTGTTCATATCAGGTGGCAGATATGGCTGAGGTTTGTCTATCAGCTGTACCAATCTGTTGCAATCTCTGGGTGACAAAAGACTGAGTTTCAAATGCACCACAAACCTTCGCTACTCTTAACTACCTACAGGCTCGATGACAAACCTCAACAGAAACTAGAAGGAAAATGTCTCTAAAAGTAGAGCTCATATATTGAACAGACTTCAGCAATGACATGAGGACTGAATAACCTATATTAAATCTGAATAGGATTGGTAGTAAGAGCAGTAAGATTGAGTTGAAATTCTCCACAGCTTTGATTCTATGCATTGAGTCAGAAAAGATGATTGTCCTCTGAAGAACTGTAAATTGGTACTAAATATTGAAGACATGATAATGACTCAATATTCTAGAGGATTATTTGATTGCCCACAAGGACTGGGGAGTGGTGATGCAACCTTTTTTCCTACTGGATGTTAAATAAATGGGACAGAATGGATTACATTATATTATATTGGACAGGAAGAAAACAGGAATGATAAGTGAGCCATTTTCAAGTTGGGGGGCTGTGGCTAGTGGAGTGGCTCCAACACCAGCATTGGGATAAGCAATGAGGAGGACATAAAGAAGCTGCAAAAGGATACAAACAATTTAAGTGAATAGGTAACAAGGTGGTGGATGGAATATGAGACAAATGTGAGGTAAGGAGTTTGGTAGTAGGAATAAGAAAACAGAATCCTTTTCAAAAGGCATGCAATTTCTCAATATTCAGAGAGACTTGGGTGTGCTCATGCAAGGAAAACACAAAAAGTTTGCATGCAGCAACTGGGAAGGCAATTGGTATGTTGACCTTTATTACAACGGTATTGGAGTACAGGACTGACAGAGTCTTGCTACAATTGTACAGGGCTTTGTTGAAACCACACCTGGATGACAGTGTCCAAATTTGGTGTTCATACTACAGGGGACAATATATTTACTAAAGAGGCAGTACAGTAAAGATTCACTGGATTGACTGCTGGGATGAGGAGACTGTCTGAGGGCGTATAATACCAGGAGTTTTGAAGAATGAGAAGGATCTCATCAAAACGCACAAGATTCAAACAGGACATGATACTTGTTCCATTGATTGAAAAATATTCAAAATTAACTTGCATTTATACAGCACCTTTTACTGAGAAATAACTTCTAAGGTGCTTCACAAAGGCATAACCAAACATTTTGAATATGGAGCCAAAGAGTTGTCAGGGAGGGAAACTAAAAGATTGGTCAAAAAAAGATTTTGAAAAGGTGATTAAATGAACAAGAGGCTATATAGACAGGATAAGAGAAAGAGATGTATTAAATAAGGCCCAGGAGACTAGTAGAGGATGGGTGGCACAGTGGCTCACTGGTTAGCACTGCTGCCTCACAGCAGCAGGGACCTGGTTCAATTCCACCCTTGGGCGACTGCATGTGTGGAGTTTGCATGTCTTCCCTGTGTCTGTATGGGTATGTTCCAGTTTCCTCCCACAGTCCAAGGATGTGCAGGTTAGGTGGATTGGCCATGCTAAATTGCCCACAGTACCCAGGGATGTGCAGGCGAGGTAGATTAGTCGTGGGAAATGCAGGGCCGCAGAGATGGGATGGGATGCTTTTTGGAGGGTTGGTATGGACTTGATGGCTGAATGGCCTGCATTCACACGTAGGGATTCAATCTTGCACAAGACATTGAATCATAGAAATAGAAAGTTTCAGGGTTGCAGGGCTGGAGATGATTACAATGGCGCAGAAAGCTTTTAATCACAGAAATATTCTTTCAGGTTGGAACTCTAAGAGTCTGGGAGACAGTGTCCTTCAGTGAATTAATTCTCCTGCAATAATTCTTCAAAAAGAGTGAAATCTAATTCAATTAAACCACAATAAAGACCAAATTAAATGAATTGCACAGAGAATCCAGCTGCTATTGCACCATTTATCAGAATATTACTCAGAACAATTAATTTAAAGCATCGTCTTTCACAACATTAAATATTCTCTAATTATAATATATGAGTGTTCTGTGAACAGAGCTTCCTCTCCATTTTCAAATTATCTTAAGATTCCTTCTCCACAAGCAAAGGCAGCCATGTCATAATGTATGATGCACTTTACTTTTTGAAACTGTTAGAAAACCTAAGCACCTAATTTACCAATTCAGCAAGATGTCTAGTGCAAACAAAGTATCCTAGTGGGTATGAACCAAAGGAGATTGGATATGACTAAGAATTGCAATTCAGATCATTCATCTGAGAAGGAGAGACATGGCAGATATTACGAATAATGTAACAATCTGTCGAGATTGAGGACTTGTTTAGCAGGTGTAAAGTTTTAGTGTATAAAAGATTTGAAACAGTTTATCTTGTACAGTTCTTTAAAGATTCTTTCCAATTTAATACTAAATACTACATCAGCATTAAAACAGATGAAGGTATAAACCGGGACATTGAATAATAATAAATGAGCTCACGAGAGATTTCAAACTGAGAATGCTTACTGTGATGTCTAGAAATCTCACTAAAGTTAAATGAAATGAAACAAATTGTGTTGTGTCATCTTAGCAAATGAGTAATATCAAGAAGTAACATAATGCAATGGATTAATAAAAGCATGAACGCAATGGATGCTATTTTGTCTATTTATTTGAGGGGGATCATACTCTCTTCCACACTCAAAAAGATGTGAGAGCTGAGAGAAATTATTGCAGGCTATTATGAGACGTACGATTTCATCTGTAAGAGCATCTGGGAAGTGATTATTCATGATGCTTCTGCAGTAACCTAATTTCACATTTCTAAAGCACTGACATTTGCCCTTCAGCAAAGACCCACTGAATCCAGCTGTACAGCATACAAAACATACTGTGAAACTTTATAGATATTTGAAAACCCTCATGGTTCAAGTGGAAATACATTCTTAAAATATTAAAAATCTGACATCTGTATACCTATTAATTTTGCGCATACTTATAATAAAGTTATATGTAAACTATTTATACAGTAATTGCACTCCTTGCTAGTTGAGGCATTACTATAATGGAAATAAACAAATCGGGATAGAATACGTTTGTCATGATATGATTTGTACATCCCTTAACTCCAACAGAGTTCTTAAGAAACATACTGAACTCAAAATGTTAACTCTGTTTCTCTCTTCACAGATGCTGCTAGATCTGTTGAGTTTCTCCAACATTCTTTGTTTGTTCCAAATTTCCAGTATTCACAATATTTTGTTTTTTAAGTTAAAAAATGTATGGATGAATCTCTATGGGTCATTTGTGGGGAGTAGACAGCAGAATGTGGAAATTGAGGAGTGGATTTTGAGGTTTTTGGATTTGCAGGTTGCTTGAAATTCCTTTAGTCCTATTTCCCATTGTCGGGTTTGCTGGCATCGAGCACTCAGAGCAAGGGGTCTTTTACCTGCAATGCAGAGGTGACCATTACATGGTTTCTGACAATGACCTTTATAGTACAATAGTGTTCAAACTCACACGAATAGTACACACGAATACCTCAGCTCAGCAGCATACCTTCTTCCACCAGCATGCATTGACCAGGGTTATATTTCTGTCCTTATGTAGGCTCAAAAGTGGAAGACAGAAAACATGTTCCTTGCCCAAAATACTGTCTCTTTTTAATCATGTACGCAGTGTGAGATAACCCCTAAGAAATTATAGGTCAGTTTGCAGTACATTTCTCCTGCAAAAATAATAAACCAACAAAACTTTCTGACCCCTGTCACGTTTGGATCTGACACCCTCACACCAACTGGCAACCTATCCCTTCACTCATTTGGTAACCTCTCACCCACCTGGTGTCCTACCCCAACCCACTTAGCACCTTCTTCTATCTGCCACCTACCCCTAACTCATTTGCCACACTCTCCTTCTTGACACCCTAGTTCCCTCTCACACCACCTGGTAGAGTACCATCTTGTCTATTCACTTGCCATCTAACCCCTTACTTACGTTCCAAACTTTCTTCAGTAGCCATCAAAGCATATTTAGGACTTTTAAACAATTTAAGTCCTGAAAAACGGATGGAAGCACCATAAGAAGGGGCTGAGTACTGGGGAAAAAGGCAATGAATGGATTTCGGTCTTGCTTCCTCTGAGGAACACAATCAAGACAGGCCAGACTTGGAAATGTGACCAAGAAAAATGCCAACAGTTAAATGGGTAATCTTAAAGAAGCTTACCATTAGTTGAATTTGTAAAATCTAGGCCAGTGTCATTCTTGTATATGCAAGTTGTTTGAGTTTTTAATGTTAAACAATTAATTAGAATAAGGGGGTTGTTGTCATATGAGAGAGAGAGTGAGAGAGAGAGAAGCTTTTGTTTGTCATTTCTACCATATACAACTGATACAGTAAAAAAATGAGACAGCGTTCCTCTAGGACTGAGGGTGCTACACGGACAGCACACCTACACAATCATACTTGGCATAAAGTGCAGAAGCAGTGCAAAATATGCAAGTTACAGTGTAAATGAAACGTTATGAATAATAAATATTTTTCTGGCAGCAATTCAAAGTCTTGCAAAGAATTTCAGATGGGAAAGAGTCCGATCATACTGTGTTAAGGAGCCTGATGGCTTGGTGGAAGAAACCGTTAAACAGTCTGGCTGTGAGAAACTGAGTGCTCCAGTATCTTCTGCCAGATGGCAGGAGGGAGAAGAGTTTGAGTGAGGGGTGTGTGGAGTCTTCCACAATGCTCCTAGCCTTTCAGATGCAGCGTGTGGAGTAAATGCCTCTAATGGAGAGAAGAAAGACCCCGATGATCGTCTCAGTTATCCTCACTATCCATTGTAGGGTCTTAAAATCCAAGACAGTGCAATTCCTGAACCAGGCAGTGATGCTGCAACGTAGGGTATTCTCATTGAACACTCTGTAGAAGGTGGTGAGGATTGGGGGAGTGGGAGTTGGGCTTTCCTCAGCCTGTGCAGAAAGTAGAGACACTGCTGGGCTTTCTTGGCTATGGAGCTGATGTTGAAGGTCCAAGTGAGATTCTCCGCCAGGTGCGCACTAAGAAATTTGGTGCTCCTTACAATCTCCAAGGGGGAGCCGTCAATGTCCAGAGGAAGGTGGTTGCTCCTTGCCCTCCTGAAGTCAACAACCATCTCTTTCACCTTGTTCAGAGACAGGTTGTTAGCTCTGCGCCACTCCGTTAGCTGCTCTATATGCTGACTCATCGTTCTTGCTGATGAGACCCACTATAGTTGTTTCATCAGCGAGCTTGATGATATGATTTGACATGTGCATTGCTGCACAGTCGTGTGTCAGCCGGATGAACAGCAGTGGACTGAGCACACAGCCCTTGGGGTCCCCCATGCTCCACGAGATGGTGTTGGAGATGCTGTTCCCAATCCGAACTGACTAAGGTCTCTCAGTCAGGATGTGCAAGCACCTTAAAGAGGGTCTACTTTTACACTGTCAATTATTACTACCTGCCAGAATATATATTATAGTACTGTGACATTTACTCAGTCTATGAGCAGGAGGGGTTAGCTATGTGTTGCCTGTGTGTCATCTCATCTTAAAATAAATAACCCATATCATTGTTTTACCAATTCATTTTGTATGATTAGTATGTTTAATTAAAACAAAAAAGATGTTAACAGTAGTAAATTAAAACTGAGCCCAAAATTTTGTCTGTGCAGAACAGTGTAATTACTCCCTGCTTTCCAAGCCCATTTAATTTGGTCTTGTCTCTTCATATTCAATGTCACAGCAATTTGGTTGGTATAGTAAAAGCAGAATAACTCTCCTGATTTGATGATACAGCGTACAGCACAGCTAAAACGTGTAATTTATTTTATAATTTGGGATTGAGTATTTTTTGGACCTGGTGAAGTCATAAAACTGTTACATAATGACATCATAAATTTTTGAAATACAGGCTAAAGCAACAGAAAATAAAAGACATGGAAAATGAAGTAACTCCATAAAGGCTGATGTCCTGTCACCAAGTCCCCCTTTAATGTAAACAATCCTTGATTTCAGTACTGCCTTTTCAGAGTTAGCTATCAGAGTGTCAATATCACTGAGATTCCCCTTTCTACCTGTCAGCCTGGGCTACCTGATTGGACCAGATTAACAACCCCAATCAAGGAACTCATATTCTATGAGGTCCATCTGGATGACCTCGGTACAATCACTACATCACCCACTTCTGAGGCCAGTCCTTTCTCTTAGAGAGCCTCCAATGGTGTTTCAGCACCGAGTCAGGTTCCTCTAACGGGGGATCTAAGATGGCAGCGATCTGAGAAGATCACACTGCAGAGCTTCGCATCGCAGCAGGAGCAGGACGGTCCTCTAACCCACCCAATCCAGGTCATCAGGATTTCTTGGGGCGTTGGAAAGATTCTGGAGCCCCAAGAAACAGTTAAAAATGGACTTACCTGTATTTTCCGCTGTCCAGAAATGCCTAAAAGGGAGGAGGAGCATCTGAGGCCGGGCCTGCAGCTCAGCCTGCAGCAGCCTCAGAGCAGATTACTCTCCAGGGCCTGGTGAACCAGCTCTCGAAATCTCGCAAGATGCTGGGGAAACAGATTGAAGAGAAACTTGCTCCAGTCTCTCTCATGCTGCAGAAGCACGAGCAGCAGCTGGGAGACCTGGAGAAGAGGACAGATGAGGTGGAGCACAGGGTCATAGTGGTGGAAGCTGATGCCAGTTCATTCAAGGATGAGATCCCAAGCCCTGATGACACAAGTTCATAATTTGCGTGACTAAGTGGATGATCTTGAAAACAGGGGCAGGAGAAAAACCATTCGGATCATCGGTCTGTCTGAGGGTAAGAAAGGTGAGCGGCCTGCCAAATTTATTGAAGATTGGCTTCCGAAATTCCTTGACTTGGAGGCTGGCATGAGAGGATTGAAGATAGAGAGGGCTCACCGGATCGCAGCGCGGAGGTCAGGTCTGGGTCAACGCCCTCGTCCTTTCCTGGTGCGGTTCCATCATTACTGGGATAAGGAGAGAGTCATGGAGGCTTCCAGACTCCAGGGGAAGGATCCAAAGGCCTTTATTTACAAGGGGTCTAAGATCATGTTTTTCAGGACTTTTCAGCGGCGGTGATCCAGAAACGAAAATCGTATGATGGTGTCAAGAGAAGACTGAAGGAGATTTGGATTCAGTACTCCCTGAGATATCCGACAGTGCTTCAGATCACCTTAGATGGGTCCATGCATCTCTTTGACACATCAGAGAAGGCATGAGACTTTGTGGATAAACTAACCTAATTTAAACAATTGTAGTATGTATAAATATTGTTGCTTGGGTATATGTTTATCATTCTGTAAAAGAAATGGAGGAAATCCAGTTGGAGCTTTGTTTTCCCCCTTTCTTTTCCTCTATTGAAAATAAGTTGATTCAAACTATATCTGGCAGTGGTTAAGATGTACATTTTAAATTTCTAAGTTAGGACATACCAAAGGATGGGTGGGGTATTTATTCCCCCTTTTTTAAATAAAAGAATTTTTTTTATTCATATTGATATTCTATGGGGTGTTTATTCTTTTTAGCTTCTGCTTGCAATGCGGCTCTAGCTGGGAGAAGTGAAGGTGGTCGAGATGGTTAGATGCCTATTTATGGGCAGTTCGGGATGGGCAGTTGCCCACTCCGGGCACGGGGTGAGTTCCCCTACTCAGCACTATTGGCACTTTATATGTTGGTTTGTTTTCTGTTTTTTATTGTTTTTTATTCTTAATAATTTTGTATATTTATTAAATGTAGCAGTTTTAGTTTTTATATTTGGTGGACCATGCGACACTAAGACTCAGCAATTTGTGGTTCGGGTTCCTCCTCTCTGGAATTTAAATGTAATTGCAGAAGATTATGGCTAATGATTTGATTAAATGGTGTACCTGGAATATCAAGGGAAGTCACTCACCAATTAAGAGGAAGAAGGTACTCTTGAGTCTTAGAAAGGAGAAGGTGGATATTGCTTTGTTACAGGAGACACATTTGGATGACAAGGAGCATCTGAAATTACAGCAGAATGGCTTTGACCGAGTACATTTTTCATCATTTAATATCAGAAGTAGGGGAGTGGCTATATTGGTTAGGAAAAACCTCTCATTTAAATTGTTGGAATGTGTTAAAGACACATACGGGAGGTTTGTAATTCTTAAAGCCTTGATAAATGGGGAAGAATATGGTATGTTAAATCTTTATTGCCCCCCAGCTCTTCCTCTTAAATTCTTGGTAGATGCTTTTTCTAAACTGATAAGTCTCAAGTCTCAGCACATCATTATAGGGGGAGATTTTAACTGCCTCATGGACCCCACAGTAGAGAGGTTGCCTAAAGATCCCTCGATACCCTTTGCACAAACTAAACAGTTATTGGGTTATGTGGGGAATTAGGGTTGGTGGACGTCTGGAGGTGTCTCCACCCTACAGGTAGGGATTTTTCTTCAATCCACATAGATGTCACACGAGGATTGATTTTTTTCTGACCCCTACAGTAACCCTGGATCTGGTGGCATCCTGCACAACTGGTAATATTGCCATCTCTGATCATGCTCCAGTGTACCTCATAGTTAAGGATATTACAGTGGATTCAAGGTACTGGTGAATGGACCCCTTTATTCTCATGGACATTAAGTTTGTGGAGTATTTCTCTAGGGAATTTCGGGCATTCCTAGACAATAACATAGGCTCGATTGATAGCTCATCTGTTCTCTGTGAAACTGCCAAAGCTTATGCCAGGAGTTAGTTATTCCGTATTCCACCAGTAGGAAGTGGCAGAAGGGTGAGCAGCAACGTCTTCTTGAAGCACGGTTGAAGGCAGCCGAGAAGGCCTATTTTGACAGACCCTCGTTGGTCAAACTACAGAGGATTACAGCACTGCGGTCTGCACTAAATTCCGTGCTCACGCAGACAGCAAAGAAGGAGCTGGCTTTTGCAAAGCAAAGGTTATACGAGCATGGTGACAAGCCAGAAAAATACTTAGCATACCTTGCCGGAAAGAGAAGTGCCCCACAAACCTTTACAGCGATTAGGGAAGGGTCTGGGAACCTAACAAGTGATTCTAAAAAGATTAATGTTGTGTTCCAGACATTCTACTCTAAGTTATATCAGTCTGAGAATTGTGAGGAGGGGTAGGCCAAAATGGAATCCTTTTTTAGGGATCTGAAGCTCCCGGGTGTGACTCCTGAACAACAGTCCTTTCTCAATGCCCCATTATCAGAGCAAGAAGTGCAGGAAGCTGTGAGGCAGTTTCAGAGTGGAAAGGCGCCCGGTCCTGACGGACTTCCCAGTGATTTCTATAAGGAATTTATCAGTATATTGTCAGGCCCGATGCTGAATATGTTTAATGTTTCATACAGTCATGATTGTCTCCCACCATCTCTGAGAGAGGCCAATATTTCACTTATCCTTAAAAAAGGGAAGGATCCGAAAGACTGTGCTTCATACAGGCCCATCTTACCCTTAAATGTGGACTTTAAGATCCTCTCTAAGGCTCTCACATTAAGGCTGGAGACTGTGTTACCCTCTATTATTAAAGAGGATCAGACGGGCTTCATAAAGGGTCGCAGATCCTCCAATAACGTTAAGAGGCTGCTTAACATAATTCAAGCATGCCAACAGCAGTCAATACAGGGATTGGTGATTTCTTTAGATGCAGAAAAGGCATTTGACCAAGTTGAGTGGCTGTACCTTTTCTATACTCTAGACCGGTTTGGTCTGGGCGACATTTTCATAAGATGGGTAAAGGTTCTCTCTACAGTGTACCTCTCGCGGCGGTCATTACCAACGGGGTACGATCAAGCAACTTTAATATTTCTAGGGGCAGCTGGCAGAGCTGTCCCCTTTCACCATTACATTTTACGTTGGTGATTGAACCGTTGGCAGAGGCCATTCGTGAGGATCTCAATATATCAGCTCCAGAAGTGGGGACAAAATTACATAAGATCTCGCTGTATGCAGACGATGTTCTAATTTTCTTGACAAATCCAGCAGTTTCAGTGCCTTGCATTCACACATTGTAAGATTAATTTTGCTAAATCAGAGGCTATGCCTATGGGTGGTCTTACGAAAGAGTTGGCTCTTAAGTGACTATAGATTCCCATTTAGGTGGTCACAGGGGTTTGTGTGTATTTGGGGATATTCATTACTCCAGTTCTGGATTGGCTGTTCAAAGCCAATTTTACTCAATTATTTGAAAAAATTAAACAAGATCTCCAAAGATGGGAGGCACTTCCAGTCTCATGGTTGGGTCGGATAGCGCTTGTTAAGATGAAAATTCTCCCTCGTTTGCTATACCCTATACGGATGCTCCCCCTGATTTTCAGTAAACAAACACCCAGGAGACTGGATGGTTGGTTCAGCTCCTTTATCTGGTACTGTAAACGGCCCCTCATTAAATTAGCCAAATTGCATTTGCCTCACAGATTGGGGGGAATAGACCTTCCGGACATTAAAAATGACCAATTAAGCTCGCTTTTGACCTACGTGAGTGATTGGGTTTGTGGGGACCCTCTTTCAATATGGCTAGATATAGAAGCCTCCCTTGGCAAGGTGCCCTTTACCAGTTTGCTGTTTCTGGACAAGGTGAGGACGGTTAGGGAATATTGCCATAACCCAATAGTCATCAATACTGTAAAAACATGGAGGGCAATTCGGCAGAGGGAAGGTAATATTGGCAAAACATCTTTGTTTACACCTTTAGTAGGTATGCCGGGTTTTCAACTGGGTATGATAGATTCAGGATTTAAACGTTGGGCAGCTAAGGGTATATCTTTCATGGGTGATTTATTTGAGGGAGATATAATGATGTCCTTCAATCAGTTAGTATGTAAATACGAGTTACCTAATAGAGACCTCTTCCTTTTTTTCAAGTTAGGGATTTTATTCAAAAAAGACCACACTTTTGACTGATCTCTACAAATCTGACATAGAAAGAGGGGTACTACGGATTAAGAGTACACTGTCTGTCAGTACTTTACATCACCAATTGGGTGGTGCCACCTCAGATGAGTCTGATCGACTCTGCAAGATGTGGGAAAGAGAGCTGGGTGTTGAAGTTTCTTCAGAGGCATGGGAGGATATTTGGGAGAATACAAGGAAGATATCAATTTGCAATAGGACCCATGCTTTACAGTTGAAGATTCTCCACAGGGTCCACTTAGCCCCAGACCGTTTGTCAAAATTAAAACCAGGGGTATCTTCAGCATGTCCCAAGTGCAAGGTCTGCACGGGCACTCTTACCCATTGTCTTTGGTCTTGTGACAGGTTTCAAGCATATTGGAGTGCTGTGGCGGGTGCAAAGGAGAGGATTTTATGTGTAGGAGTGGAGAAGGACCTATTTCTCTTCTTATGGGCCTACCCATTGTATTTCCTGCAGACGCGCATAAGAAAAAATTTTTCGATCTTCTCATGTTCTGTGCAAGGAAGAATATCTTGCTAGGTTGGATATCCAAAAAGCCCCCAGGCCTGTCGGGTTGGCAGAAGATTGTTATGGAGCATATTCCCCTGGGTTTTCTCACAAATATGGTACACCACAAAACTGAGAATTTTTACAAGACATGGCAACCCTTTTTGAAATACCTGCACACAGATTTATCTGCCACACTAACAAGGGCTTTTATATAGCCGTAACGATTGTGTTTCATGAGTCCAATATCCAGAGAGAAGGAACTGTGAACGTATGAGTGTTTTGTTTGGCTGGGCTGAGTTATTACTATTTATTTGTTTGTTGTCAGGTATTTATTTATTCAGTTAAATAGCTAGTTTAGTTTTTTAAACTTTTATACTTCTCTATATATGTTTATACATTCATACAGGAGGGTGGGTTGGGGATTTTTTTTATTATTTGGGTTTAGTTTGTACTATTTTTGTACTGTTTTGAATTGCATTGTTTTGTATTTGTTGTAATATTTAAAAATCTATTTTTTCTTAATAAAAATATGTTATATAATAAAACAAATGAACTCTATGCATGTCCTTTGAATGGGCATTGACAATGACTAAGTACATTAAACCCATGAAAGGACCTGCATCGTCTTCATGCAGTCAAATCCAAGGTTTACCTGGCCGTTCCAATGAATGTGGCAGGAATGCTAGTGGTAATTTTTGACCTTGTTGGCATTCTGGACACTGCCCCACCAATGCAACTATGTCTGCATCCAGGCCTAGCCACCAGACATACCTTCTCTCCAATACCTTCATTTTGGACACTCCTGTTTGGCCCTGGTAGATTTCAGCCAGTATCTAGCAGCAACCTTTGCTTAGCACAATCATTCTGGCTCCGCATAATAATATGTCATCATCCACTGTGAGCTGGTCACTCCAGGTCAAATCTACTTGTGTAAAGAGGTTTACCATTCGTTCAAAATCTCCAGAAAGGCAAACTAACCCATTGGGCTTCAAATTGGTACAACTGCTGTCCATTCCGCAATTTGCACTGGTTAGATGATTCCTTCACTTCCTTGCCTTCTGATTTCTACTTCTGCTTTTGCCCTTATGGCAAATGGCATTGGGAAGAACCTTGCAGAATCGTGGAATTGTTTCCTGGTCAATATGCAAGGTAGCCTTTGGTCCTCTGATAGTCCCAGGAGTTTCCTGGGAGACTTCTGGGTATTTAATTAGGACTTCACTCAGGCAGCCATTTTCTAATCAAAAAATGTTGAACCAATCTGGATTGTGAATCTCTCACAACCAATTCCTCCTTGTCAAGCTTGTGTCCAAACCCTTTACTATAATCAGTGCTGTCTGAACTAGCTGCTGTTCACGAGAGACAGGAATCGAAGTTGTAAAGGTTCCCCTGGTATTGGTTCTCAGCCTAACTGAGATCTTGCACAAACTTAAGGGCTGGGGTCCAGAGGGAATTTTGTTAAAAACTGGTTCTGCAATCACTAATACGGCCACGCCAGCATCAACCTCCATTTGAAGTGGATGACCACTTCACTAGGTGTTCATTTTGATGGTTCTGATTTTGATGTTGCTCAGCAATTTAACTGTTTCAAATCAAATATAGGTGGAATTTCTAGGATATGAAGTCTCCTGGATATCAGCCTGTGAGTTCTTTTACTCCATTTAGGTCTATTAGGAATCTTTAGCTATCTTGAATTTGCATATTGGCAGCAGCTACAATGACGTGACAGCCACGGTCCTGAAGAAAATTATATCTATTTGACCGATGTTTGCTTTGTCTCGGGATTTTGCTGTGGACTGACCTGGAGTTCCTCTGATTCCTGATGAAGGATTTTTGCCCAAAATGTCGATTCTCCTGTTCCTCGGATGCTGCCTGACCTGCTGTGCTTTTCCAGCACCACATTCTCGACTCTGATCTCTAGCATCTGCAGTCCTCACTTTCACCTAGAGTCCACCTGTTCAGGACATGTCCCGAGTCTGTCAATGCAATCCCACTTATTCAAGTGGTGTTCCCCAAGCTCAGTTAGACTGGCGAGTGTGTCCACTTTCATCAGAATACCCTACATCTCACATGCTCCACTTGCCATATTTTCCAATGATGAAATCAGTTGTGGTGTCTGTTTGAAGTCCAGTTGGGCTTCAGCTAATCAGTGCCCTTGCATGGTTATGTCATTATAACCACATATCAAGTAGGTTAGTTTGATCTTTAAATAGGATAAAAGGTTGGCACAACATCGAGGGCTGAAGGGCTTGTACTGTGCTGTATTGTTCTATGTTGGTCTATCTCTAAGCATCTCATTAAAAGTTAAATCAAAGTCACATGCTTCTGCTAACCATCTTTACTTAGTCAAAAATCCCGATACAGAGTCCCCTGGCTCTTGGAATTGCTGGGTAAGAACTATACCGTCTCAGGATTAGAGGAGGTTTCAGCTTATAATATTCCTTAACTATGTCCATCAATTCTTGAAAGGTTCTAGTATTTGGTGCCTCAGGGAACATTAGGTTCCCAACAATAGAAAAAAATTCCACAGGCTATCAGGAAGATTATTCAATGCAACAATGTTGTTTGCCTAAGAAAACAGAATGTATTCTTTCCACATACTGGGCCCAGTCCTTGACAGCAGGGTCGAATGAGTCAAGGTTGCCAAACAAAGGCATGGTGTAAGAGCTGCTTACCACAACTCAAAGACAACTACTGCGAGGAACGTGCTTTACTCTCATCGTCACTAAAGTAACTCCAGAGAGGACAGCATCCCATCGCCAAGTCTGTCTCTATTTTCACATGAACAGTCTTTGACTTACTGCCTCTTCAGAGTCAGCTATCAGAGTATCAGTATCTCTAACACTCCTCCACTCCCATTTTATCTGTCAGCCAGGGCTCTCTGATTGGACCAGAGGGAATCAGGGAACTCATATTCTCTGAAGTCCAACTGGCTGACCTCATTACAATCACTACTGAAAATAATGATGTATATGGGTGTGTAGTTAATCATAATAATGAACTGTCACTCAGAAAAAGAACAAGTTTCAAATCTGTCCCATCAAGCAGACTTAAATTATATAGTTCTGATTTTTAATGTGCTTCATTGCAATATAGTGTGAAAGGATCGATAAAGTGACATGTTTGGGGGACTTGTTAAGCTGTGTAAAAATCAAATCTAATAGAATTAGACAGGCACAAAGACTGGGGAAATGTGTAGCATATCACTTCTAAATTTTATACTTGTTGGTTACTACAAACTTATGTTCACATTAATGCTAAATTTAACACAGAATTTGAAAGAATGTATGACAAACGAAGTTTTGGAAAATATATAAAACTTAAGCCTTGGATTCACAGAACATTCATGATTTCAGGCTGTTCTAAAATGCATCACACTTTGTCATCTTTGAGTCAAATGGTTTTGGGTTCAAGTCCAGTAGGAGATTTGATCTCAGATTTGAGGTTGACACATCCAGAGGAGCACTGAGGAAGGGCTACATTGTGTTTAGGATAATACATGAAGTCAGGCTCTCTTTTAGGTGGCCAGAAATTGCCTGAATATAATTACCTGAATTTGAAGAAGAAGGGAATTCTACCTGGTGTCCTGCTTAGTATTGATTGACCAATCAACATTAGAGGAGATCATAAAATGTAGGCAAACAGCTGAGCGGAGCAGGCACAAAGTGTAGGCGAAGAGGCTGTGACACGGGGCGTGAAATGTGAGTGATGCAGGTGTGAGCAGAAACCTCTCTGTGACACAGGGAGAATCGGAAAAAAAATCTGAATCTGAAAAACTACTGTCAGCAGAACAGTGGAACCTGAGGAAATAAATGTGTTTAATTGATTATATAATCAAGTTAAATGTTTGGGTCCAGGGGATAACATTAAAAGGGACCGAATAGAGTATACTAATATTAATACTGATAGCAAGGCACATTGCCAAAGCTTTTCATCTTGCAATCATTGTTGTCCTTGACCTTGTCTTATGATTGTCTTGGTGAATGCTGAAGGAAAGGTTATTGTAACGCATCTCTCAATAATAAGGTATTGTTTTAAAATCTAAGGGTATACTCTTCGATTGCAATAGTTTAGCTAAAACTTGCAGTGTTGTTGAACAGAGAGACCTAGGGGATCAGAATATAATTCTTTGGAAGTTGCATCACAAGCAGACAGCACAGGCCTTCGTTGCTCAGACGATTAAGTATAGGAGTTGGGATGTCATATCAAGGTTGTACAGGATTTTAGTGAGGCCACATTTCAAGTACTGTGTACAGTTCTGGTCACCCTGCTATTGGAAGGATATTACTAAATTAGAGAAGGTTCAGAAAAGATTTACCAGGATATTACCAGGACTGAAGGGTTTGAGTTACGGAGAGAGGCTGGGTATGCTGTGATTTTTTTCATTGAAGCTTAGAAAGTTGAGGGGTGATCTTATAGAGGTTTATAAAATCATGAAGGGCATAGATAAGGTGGATAGGGTGGGGGTGTTCAAAACTAAGGGGCATATTTTGAAGGTGAAAGGAGAAAGATTTAAAAGAGATATGGGGGCAACTTTTTCACGCAGAGGATGGTTCATATGTGGAATGAATTGCCAGGGGAAGTGGTAGATGCAGGAATCAGTTACAACATTTAAAAGTCATTTGGATAGATGCATGAATAGGAAAAGTTCAGAAGGATATGGGGCAAATGCAGGCAAGCGGGATTGGTTTAGTTTGGGAAACATGGTTGGCATAGCTGAGTTGGACCAAAGGGTCTGTTCCACACTGTATGACTCTATGACTCTATAATCTGACACTCCTTGTAAGTACTGTTTACACAGCATCTTGTATAAGCAATAGTAGAGGTCTGGTTAGCGAGTGGGCTATGTATGAATGGAGCTTTGACCTTCAATAAGTAGTTGACTGGTCTGTGAAATGGTGGCTAGTTATCAGTGACAAAGGCCTTTTGCCAGTCAACAACTATCTGTTTGGTTTCCAGGTGGCGGAACAGCTTAGGGGTGAGAATACTTAGACTGAAACCATTGGATTTCTAGAGAAGATGTTGTTTATCCTCTGAAGTAAGGAGCATCTTAAGCCTAAAGAAAGGCAGTTTATTTTCCCCTCAGCAGTTGCTGTAAGCTGTGACTCTTAACTAGTAAACCAGAGACCTTATAAGTGTGAACCAGCCACCCTGTATCTTCTGCCAGTAAGAGAAAGCGAATCAACGAACAACACATCCTGACGATCTCAACTATCTCCATGGACCAAAACCATTGACCTACCTTACCAGTCTTTCCCTCCACCCATGACATTCATTTCTTCTTCCTATCTATATGTGTGTGTATGTGTGTGTTTGGGTAGAGGGGGAGTTTATAATCAGGTTACCGTTCTAACCAGTATACTTATAGTTTGACAGTTCATAATTGTTTATTTATAATAAAAAGTCATTCTTGTTCAGTACAAAATCCTGATCAACATTTTTTTGTCAACTTGCAACTAAAAGACAGATAATTTAGGGAATTCTGCATACTTTATAAAACCTTTAACAATTGTGGTGACCCTGGGAATAGCAGGGCTGATTTCCAGTGCACTAACCCTGTGAGGTGTAACAAAGAGGATATGGAGGAACTGGAAAAAGTGCAGAAAAATTAGTAGAATTGTACCAGGACTATAAGGAAACATTGAAGAGACTGCAGCACCTTTTCTAGAAAAGAGAAAACATTGGGTTGTCCTGATCAATGTATTTATTATTGTAAAAGGGGGTTCTCACGTGAATGTGGAGAAAGTATTTACAATTCCGTTGTAGACTAGAATTATAGGCCATAAATACTATAAATTCAAGCAAATTCAGCAGGGGAAATTTATTTGTACAGAGAGTTTGTAAAATGTGATACTTGTTACCATAAGGAGTTCTTAAGGTGAGTGCCATAAAATGCATTTAAAGGGAAGCTAGAAAAACACAAGGGAGAATGGAATCGAAGATTGAACAGTAACATCCCTCCATCCGAAATGATCTTTGTGATATTTAATGCTATAAGCTTGTTCCAGGCTGCAGAAATCCATCTCCTCCATTGAACTCAGAGAATAAACACTGGAGACTGGCCTTCACTGATCTTTGGTATTTTGTGTTAATCGTTCTGCGAGAGAAAAGACAAAATGTTTTTGAATGTATTGTGCTGTGTCTGGGTGATGGGTGATGGGTGTGCCTTTGCTGAATAGCTGGAGATGTTTGGAGATAGCAAGATGTAGGTGGCAGGTTAATATAATTGAAGTTAAAAATCATGCAACACCAGGTTACAGTCCAACAGATTTATTTGGAAGTACAGAGGAACCTCAATTATCTGAACAATATGGGCAGGCACTATTTCATTTGGATAATTGATTATTTGGTTAATTGATTCAATGCTTCTCCTCTAGAACTCGGAGTTTTCTGAAGTTTCCTTTCTCCTCTCTCTACCTGCCTTGCTCCTTCTCTCTGTCTCAGGGTTTGTTTCTGAGCAGACACACACTCGTGTGTAAGGGATCTGCAGCATTGGTGAAGCCTCCACCCCACTCCCCCAAACCAGTTCAATGGGATTGACACAGCAAGCACTTGCTAAGTCCACTCCCCGTTCAGGGCACTAGGCAGCAGCACACCGTGCATAAGACCCCGCCCCCAAAACTTGTCCGCCCCCATCCCCACCCCATGTGCACTACCGCCCCCATGCACCCCTACCTCCACCCACAGCAACCTAAACATATAAACAGAAAGCAGACTTCACCACCAGTGTTTCAGTTGGAGGCTTACTGAAGATGTTACCTAGTAAACCTACAACCAGATCGTTTCAGTTGCATGACACTGTGATCTTTTGCTATAAATTCTGAGTCTTACAATCCTTCTCTATAGCTACCTGATTAAGGAGCAGTGCTCCAAAAGCTCGTGCTTCCAAATAAACCTGTTGAACTATAACCTGGTGTTGTGTGATTTTTAACTTTGTCCACCCCAGTCCAGCACCAGCACTTCCACATCATGAATATAATTGAAAGTCATATGTGAGGATGAGTTGGCCTGAATCTTGATTGAACAAGCCTGAATCTTGATTGCCAGGAAGGATTAATGCTTAAGTGATGAGGGCTGAGGTGCATTGAGCTTGGTGATATATTGGAGAGAACGTGTGAAAATGCACTCACTGAGCTTGACCATCTGTGTAAGATTGTTGAATTTCTCTCATTTTGCTGCCAAATCCTTGGAATCAGATTGTGTGAGCTCATTTTCCTGGCCACCTGCTCCCATTCCCTTTGGAAGGTAAACTCCCCACAGAAACATCCTCCTGTTCATCTCCATGACTTGAGTCTCCATCATTACACCTCTGAACCATGGTACCTTCTCTCTGCCCCAGCACTCCATTTTCATTGTCATTATTTGCAACATTTACAGTTAACAGCAGCCTCTTTTGATTCAATGCAGCTTCTTTTTCAGAAGAACAGACTGTATTTACGATCAAGACTTACCAATCTCCTTGCCTGTTGAGCAGACTGGCAGCAGGTCATATTGGGCTGGACTGCACACACATATCATGGAAATAGGGAGGGTGCATTCAGTTTACGTGGTGCTGCCTGAACAGGAATTGATCCCACTCCTGTAAACAGGGTAGAATGAACTTCTCCCCATCTTGTATACTTAGTGCTTTTAGGTTGTGGTTTACAAAGGAAAGAGGAGAGAGATCACAAAGGTATTGTTGATACTGAAAAATTATATTGAAATTGGTCTTTTATAAATTGCTATTCACAATATATATTAATGATTTGGATGAGGGAACTAAATGTAATATCTTCAAGTTTGCAGACAACACAAAGCAGGGTGGAATATTTTATTTTTAGTTCACTCGTGGGGTGTGAGCATCACTGCTGGACCAGCATTTGCTTCCTATTCTTAATTTCCCAGAGGACAGTTGACAATATTGTTGTGGGTCTGGAGTCACATGTAGGCCAGACCAGGTAAGGATGGCAGATTTCCTTTCCTAAGGGTTATTAGTGAACCAGATGGGTGCTTTTCCTGGCATTCAGCAATGGCTTCATGGTCATCATTAAACCCTTACTTCCAGATTATTGTCAAATTCAAATTCTACCATCTGCCATGGGGGGATTTGAACCGGGGTCCACATACCATTACCTGGTCCTCTGGATTAATAGACTAGTGATGATACCATTGGTTCCCCACAGAGTGAGCACTGAGGAGAATGCAGAGATGCTTCGGTGTGACTTGGACAAGCTGGCTGGGCAAACCCATGACAGATGGTGTATAATGTGGATAATTGTGAGGTTACCCACTTTGGTACCAAAAACAGGAAGGCACTTTATCAGCTGAATAGTGATAGATTGGGAAAGGGGGAGACAAAATGAGAACTGGGAGTCTCCATATGCCAGTCACTGAAAGTAAGCATGCAGGTGCAGCAGGTGGTGAAAAAAGCAATTGGTATACTGGCCTTAATAGCAAGAGGCTTCGCATACAGGAGCAGGGATGTCTTGCTGCAATTGTCCAAAGTCTTAGTGCGACCATATCTGGAGTACAATTTTGGTCTCTTTAATTGAGGAAGGATGTTCTGGTTTTAGAAGGAGTTCAACAAAACCTTACCAGACTAATTCTTAGAATGGCAGACTGATGCATGAAGAGAGACTGGATTAGCTAAAATTATCATCACCAAAGTTTAAAAGAATGAAGGGAAATGTCATAGAAATCTATAAAATTCTAATAGGCCTGGACAGGGTTAACACTGGAAGAACGTTCCTGAAAACTGGGAAGTCCAGAACCAGGGACCATAGTTTAAGGGGACTAGGTCGGCCATTGATGAAGAGAATTATTTTCACCCAAAGAGTGGTGAGTCTGTAGAATTCTCTGCTGCAAAAAAAAAGCTATTGAGACCAACACATTGTGTGCTTTCGAGAAGAAGTTAAATATATTTCTTGGGGTTAAAGAGTTCAAAGGGTGGAGAAAGTGCGAACAGGGTTCTGAGTTGAATGATCAGCCATGAGTATATTGAATAGCAGAGCAGACTTGAAGGGCTGAATGGTCTACTCCTGTTCCTGATTCATGTGCTTCTGGGAGGGTTTGTATCATCTTTAGCTAGATTGCAATCTAAAATTTTAGACAGCAGAATTGGATGGATTGAGGAGGCAGGCTTGTGTTTTATATTACACTAATATTGATTAACATGGTACACCCATATTGTATAATTTACATCATTACCCAACTGCCAGTCAGTCCAATTTATTGATAAAGAGAAAGAGACTGGTGCAACTTCTAATACGGATCCAGAATAACATCTTTTTCCTTTCTTTTTTTTCTTGTTTTTTACTTATGCTTTGGTTTTTGTCTGTTCATTTTCCATTAAATTGGAATGTTCAAACTTCATTTTAGTTTATTATAGAAGCTGCAAATCTATTACTTACTGACTGTTCCTTCTTTATTTTGTATCTATGCAAATGTCACCTCATTTAGCATTGGTAATTCACTAATTTATTGGATATATATATATATATAGAACAATGCGGAGCTGGG
>NC_057733.1:21583767-21607966 GCF_004010195.1 Chiloscyllium plagiosum
TGCTAAAATATTTCTGCTGCTTTGTTGGAGTACACGAACAAAGATGAAAATAAGGTCATGTATGTTTTAAATCAGATGGTCAAGCAGTGAAAGATGGAACTGGAGACTATCTTTATATATTCACAAACTGTTACGTACACAGACGTGTTACATTTTGTGCACCTTGGGATCTAGCAACCGGTATTTAACCTGTTCATAATGGGAGCTCAAGTGTTAATACTCACCGTCTGACTATAGTTAAACTCCTGATTAATACACATTTAACAATGTGTATGTTCAAGTTTCAAAAAAAAAACTTTAATTTACTAACTTCTTTAATGTATATAAATTAAAAGTTACATATTAGATGACTACCACTCACTGAGTGAGATTTTCTTTGTACACGCATTCTTATGCTCCACACAATTGAATTTATCATTAAAGTTTAAAAAAAGAACTGAATAAAATTGTGTGTATTCTAGACAAATTTGGAATACCACTTCTTATAAATGATGTATTTATTATTTTAGTGGATATAAATATTAAATATAGAATCATACATATCTTATTTGCATTTAGATTTTCAAGGCAATATCTTTCTTGTCATTTATATCTAATTCAAGTAATCAGTAATTCTGAAGTTTAAGTCATGCACTACTGCATTGATCAAGACAAACTTCTGTTTAATCATATAACAGACAAAACGCTTTGCATTTTAATATAAAATAATATCTTATTATCTGTGCAATGGCTCGCTGTGTAAAGAATGAAGAGCATTCTACTATGACACATGTTCCATTTAGTGCAAATTGGCTATAACATGATTGATGAATTGTGGATGTTGTTTGGATAATCCAAACTTTCTGCTGAACTGGTATAATGATTTTCTATTAATGATCTTCTACGGCGTGATTTTCTATAGCAGTTTTTCATATTGCAGAGGAACATAACTGTCGTATTATGGCAGAACAACCTGTAATGGCACTAAAAGGATTAATGTTGGAAACTGCATTAATCTTTCCTCAATTTTATGATGGAGGCTTCGGTGGGGATAAGCCTGAACATCCCAGAACCTTGTATAAAGCAGACCTCCTCATAATCTTAACAATAATCTTAATTAGACTAATATTACATGTACCTCATTGCTATTATGCAATGAAGTATATCTTGCTTAAACTCAGTGCCTCATTTTATTCAGACTCAAGATGGTTGCAGCAAATCAGCCCAACCTCTACCCACCAGTGGTTGGTATCCCCAAAACTAAATGCTACACAGGATGTCAAAAGTATGAATTAGAATTCGACTTAGCCACACAGAACAAATTCCAGCAAACACAAGAATTTTCCACTGACATCTTTAAAGCATTTATGACTTTAAGAACTGCTCACATTACCAGTCAGCGGCTGCAGTGACCAGGAAAAGTGAAACAGCTTGCAGAGAAACTAATGCAAAGGAAAATCAGTATTTAATTATAAAAGCATTTTACTTCAGGCTGAACAAGCTGAGGAGGCTAGAAGTAATGAAAGGAGTACTCACAGCTCACAACAAGCACTGCCACCATAGCCAGCAGTTGGTACAAGGCACATCTAAGGAAGGGAGATCTGGAGCCTAGAAATGATTCAAACTGAGGTTGCGGCACTAATAACATTGTGAATTCCAGAATTAAGGTTTCAAGGAGGCAATTTATACTCCTAAACAGACAGAATCTAACAGCAGAAGATAGTAAGATTATTGAGGCTCAGATAGGATCCATTCCTTAATGTGGAGTTCTGGTAGGAAGAATTTATTAAGGGCACAGGCACAAGACTTTATTTGGGAAAGTTGTGGAAGAGAATAATTATTGTTGATTACATTCTGGACGATAGGAAAGTGACCATGTCACCATGAAACTGTGGGAAAACCCCCATTTTGACCTAAATAATACAAAAAAAGCCCCGCTCTGCTTCGATATAGAGTTTTTATATTGCAGCACTTAAAGCTTTAAATTCAAGAAAATAATTCTGTTATGCCATACAGTCTAAAAGCCTTTAAAAGAAGGAATTTGAAACAACATTGCTATAATGCAGAATTAGAAACGGTCCAGGCAAAGAGAATAAAGAAGCATGTGTACAGGGCAAGATGATATCCTTTAAAGCAAAGAGAATAAAACAGTACTGAGATAGATCCAAAGACTCTCAACCCTCTGATCGAAGAAAGCCTCCACCATCTTAAATGGGAGCCCCTATTCAACTCCTAAATTAGGTTATATAGAAATTGAACTTCCTACACTTGGTGCTAAGTCATGCTTCTTACTTGGTTTGAGGTAGCGTTTGACAATATTTGCTGGTTTCCGTTAGGAAAAAGAAATGTCTGTGAAGTTTATTTATTTACTATGTAGATTTATTCTAGTCCTGGACAATTTTCTGAGTTGAGCCTTGAGAGTGCCAATTAACATGATTTATTCAGATATCACAACCACGCTGGCATCATTAATTAATAGCATAACATTCACAACACTGCTCAAACCTCATGAAAATGTGAATCTGATCAATGATTGACACCTTATGCAGTTCATATTGATCCCAAACAGTACTGATTTTATATGGATCAAGTTAACAGCCACAAGATAATTATCAATAGATTTGTTTGAATGATAGTAACTAGAATAAATGTTTTATTCCCGTCTGTAATTACAGGAATAAACTCAAGTAACAACTTTAGCGTTTTCCTTGAAAAGCCATGAACAATTCATATCTTCAGGGGATTTGAAAATTGTCTAATTTGGGAGAACTAAGTGGATTACAATAATTAATGTCATTTCATTAAGATGTCGAACAATAAAATTCTAATTTAGAGACTTGAAAATGTCAACACTATATCCCAAAATTGCTTGCTTTGAGGCAAACAGTCTGGGGATTAATTTACTGTTTTAAAGAAAAAGCTAGAGTGTATGGGACAGTGTTGGCTGATCCTAATAACAGACAGCACTGGCAGGATGGATTGTACAGCATAGTTCTGTGTTGTACACTCCATGAACCATGATTCAATAAACGATCATGAACAAAAATATGCTGGGAATACCATCACCTTCACGGTCCCCTTCAGGCATCACTTGATTTTGTAATGTCATTTTCTCACCATCATCACACCAATTTCTCAGACATCCATGATTAAAATCTTTGGAAGAGCACCATCACCACAAGATCATCAGCATTTCAGGGAGAATGTTACCATTACCACCTTTCCAGGCAACTGGAGAAGGGTGATCAATGCACCATGGCAACATCACTCATGTGGTATGAAGTAAACTACAGGTATCATATACATTGACAATCCCCAGAAATCGACAAAATATTACATACTTTAATGGCCCAGATTTTCCAGTCCAGACAGTCAAAAACCAGATGGACGCTTTAAAGATGTGCATTGAGACTTCTCAAAGTACTGACTACATCGTAATTACCAGCAAAGTTGAAGCTTCCAAAGGGCAAGTTCCAAACACCCAAACTGACCCCCATCATACACCTGAATGCATTTCCCAGCAAGTGACCAACTTTTTCCGCTTACCTGCCAACTTACACTCCCAAACCATCTGGGCATCTGTACCCCACCCATCTGGCACAGGAACCCCATACTCACCTGGCACCTGTTCTTCCTCGTTCACTTGTCACCCTAGCACAGTGACTCAGTGGTTATCACTGATGCCTCACGGTGCCAGGGACCTGGGTTCAATTCCAGCCTCAGGCAACTGTCTGTGTGGAGTTTGCACATTCTCCCCGTGTCTGCGTGGGTTTCCTCCGGGTGCTCCAGTTTCCTCCCACAGTCCAAAGATATGCAGGTTAGGTGAATTGGCCATGCTAAATTGCCCATAGTGTTAGGTGCATTGGTCAGAGGGAAATGGGTCTGGGTGGGTTACTCTTCGGAGCGTCGGTGTGGACTTGTTGGGCCGAAGGGCCTGTTTCCACACTGTAGGGAACCTAAATAAAGAACCTGGCTATATTTATGTTTAGTCAATAGGTGGGCAATTTGATAGATACAGATGTGTAAATAACTTAATAATTCAGTGAATGCACTCACAACCGTCTGTGATAGTCTAAGGTGGCATGTACTATCCTTTCTTTTGTTCAACCATATCGTGAGGTTAGGATATATCATGGGAAAATAATTTCGTCCCACAGTCCAAAGATGTGCAGTAAAGTTGGATTAGCCATGCTGAATTAACCATGGTGTTCAGGGATGTTTAGGTTAGATGCATTAGTCAGGGGTAAATGTAGTGTATTGGGGAATGGGCCTGGATGGGATACTCTTTGGAGGTCGGTGTGGACGTACTGGGCCGAAGTGCCTGTTTCCACACTATAGGGATTGTTTGATTCTATGGTTGCACTGGATGTGTAGAACTGACTGTGGTTCATTTCCTCGACTGCAGTGTTACTGAATCCCTGACTCTGACTGTTGCAAGCTGCCAACTGACCACGTCCAAGGCCCTGGACTGAGTTTCGATGCTGTCTTTGTCAGACACTGGCAGGACTGCCTGAGTGATGACCCTTGGCTTGGCTGAGGACTAAAATCCTTTAGAATTTGACAGATGGTCACTTGCTTGAAGCACATGCAGTGTGTTTGCTGCATACGCTACTGGCACTACAGCAGGAGTGACAATGAAGTAGCACAGTGTCATACAGCAACATGTCCACGTCTTGGCTGATCATTGCTAACAAAATGACAGGCTGCCCTGACTTTGTATCTGCACTAACAGGCAAGGCAAAACATCTTCTATGAGCCTGTACGTTCTGAATGAGACAGCAAAGCTTAAAAAGGCAAAGCAGGGTTGCCGTGAGCATCCAAGGAGAGGTGAAATGAGTGAGCACTAAAAAAGCAAATGAGAGGACCAGAGCTGCGCCCTGCTCTGATGCATAACATGGATGCCTGTCCCTGCATGCAAAGTGATCTGGCAGCAGCATTACAACACAACATTGCAACATTGAAATGTATAGCTATATTCAAAAATGAGTCAGAGATTTGTTATTCATTCACAGGATGTGGGTGTCATAGCTAGGCCAGCATTCATTGCCCATCCCTAGTTGCCCAGAGGGTAATTGAGAGTCAATGACATTGCTGAGGGTTTGGAATCACACATAGGCCAGACTAGGTAAGGATGGTGGTTTCCTTGCCTAATGGACATTAGCGAGCCATGGACATGGGTTTTTCCCACAATTGACAATGGTTTTATGGCCATTATTAGACTTTTAATTCCAGATTTTTATTGATTCAAATTTCACCATCTGCTGTGGCAGGATTCAAATTCAGGTCCCCAGAATGATACCTGGGTCTCGAGGTTACCAGTCTAACAATAATACCACTAAACCATCACCTCCCCATATGGATGTGCTATGATGCTGTGGTGAGGCTGATACCAAATCCTGATGATGGCATGAGCAGGCAGTTGCCCTGAGATATTGAGGAGTGCTGACTGGGACAGAGATCTGGAGGATCAAACTGCAAGTTCAAGATGCCAGGTACCCACTCTTGACTTTGTGTGGGGAAGTTTAGCTATCTCCTCTCTCTCCACTGGATGGGAGAATCACAAATGCATATAAATGAGGGAAGAATAGGTAATAATGAGATGTCAATGTATACAAATAGGACCCTCACTGCTCACTTTTGATGTTGTCTTGCCATTCAAACCCTGGGTGCAGAATCAGGCATGTTTCTCTCAATATCAAGAGTCTGATTTCACTGATCTTGCCATATTTTCCCATCTGACTATGCATTGTCCACATTGTTCAGAGGCTGGGAAACTTTCACCCTTAGTTTTCAATTTTCACTTTTATGCAATTATCCCACCTTACCAATGTCTACTTGGATACAAGCCAGTCATGAGACAGCAACTAAGACACATTCCATTGTTGATAGACTTTATTACTTACTCAGCCTTACAGCTTCTTCCACCTCCAGTCCCTCCCTCCCTCCCTCCTTATAAATGTTATCAATACATGGGCTCAAAATGTAGCCATCACCTTGTTGCTTTTTAACCTTAAATAAAGACATTGACAAGAATGCCAATGTACTCAATATGAAAAGACAAAAATAGAATTTTAAGTAATGCAAGGAGTTAAGAATGTGTAAACTAGATAGTATGGGTGAGGGATATGATAAATTAAAGGGCATGGACCAAGCAAAAGAGCAAAGTAGCTCTAAAGGCATTGAAATCCAGACTTTGGCAGGAAGACTGTACAGTCCTCACAGTACACGCACAGATAAGGTTATAGGTTGCAAAAATAATAAAAAGACATGACTAAGAGCCCTGTTTCTGAATGCACAGAACATTCATAATCAATGCTCCTTCTAAGCTAGTCATGCAGCCGCTCGAAGCGTCTACACACATTGATCATGGTCTGGACACACTGGCTTCTGATTCTGTAGTCATCGCTGCACACACGCTGTGGAGTTCTGTGCAGGTGCAGGAAACTGTGGAGAAAATGTAATCCAGAACAAAATGGATTAATTGTCACCTCAGTGGAAATAAATATGTGTGAACTGATGATCATTAAAGAGACGTGGCTGAAAGATGACAAAGGTTGGGTTCTGAATATTCAAGAGATAGTTTGGAAATGTAAGAAATTAGGAAAAGCAGGCAGAGGACCTCTGTTAATTATAGATGACAGTGAGAGATGCCTTTACTTCTCAAGATCAAGAGTTAGAGACAAAGAATAGCAAAGGGAAGAAGTCACTTTTAGGAGTAGTTTATAATTCCCCTATCGGTAACTACTACCATGTAGGACAGAGTATACAGGAAGAAATAAAAGGGATGGTGAGACCAATATGATGATAATCATGAGTGATTTTAATCTGCATATAGATTGAATTAACTGTTTTGATAATGGTAGCCTGAAAGATGAGTTTGTAAAGTGTTTTTTGAGTCAGTTTCTTGGAGCAGTATGTTCTTGAGTCAAACAGAAAATACATAATTTGAGAACTGATAATGAGTATGAGGTGGGGATAATTAATTGCTTCAAAGTGAAGGTACCTATCAGTACAGTGAAATGTATTTAAGAGATATTTCAAATCACTCAGCAAAAATACATTCCTGTTGAGAAAGAATCGAGAAGAAGACTGCATCACTTGTAGTTAACTAAGGATATCAAAAATAGTATCAAATTGAAACAAAAATTATGTGACTTAGCAAAGTCTAAAGACAAGTCAGAACACAAGGCAGAACATAGAAACCAGTAAAAAATGACTAAATAAAAGGGAGAAATTAGAATCTAAACATAAATGTAGAACAGACAGGAGGCAGCATCAGGAGGTGGAGAAGTCAACATTCCGGGTGTAACCCTTGTTCAGGCAAGGGGGTGGGTGTAAGGGGAGCTTCAGATAAACGGGGGGGGGGGTGCAGGGTGGTGAGGTGGTGATAGGTGAAGACAGGTAGAGGTTTACGACCTGGTTGTGTTGGGTGATGGGAGGAACGAATCCAGTAGGTGGCTAAGAGGAATGGAATAGATGGGAGGGGAGGGGCTGTGAAGGGAGGCTATTTGAAATTGGAGAACTCAATGTTGAGTCCTCCAGGCTGTAGGATGCCCAAGGGGAAGATGAGGTGCTCTTGCTCCAATTTGCAGTTTGATCCATTGTGGCAATGGAGGAGGCCAAGAATGGTCATGTCAGAAAGGGAACTACACCTCCTCCCACCCAGTACCCTACACGAATTCCATCCCACTCTCCCAATTCCTCTGCCTCCACTACATCTGCTTGGTCGAGGAGGCATTCCACTCCCAAGCATCCCAGTATCCCAAGAATGTGCCCTCTACATGTCTTCACCTATCCCCACCTCACCACCCTCCCTCCCCACCCTCTTTATCTGCAAGTCCCCCAACACCCACCCTCAGTCCTGAAGAAGGATTACACCTGAAACATCGACTTCCCCATCTACTGCTGCTGTCTGACTTGCTGTGTTCTCCCAGCCCCCTGCTTGTCTACCTTGGATTCCACCATCTGCAGTTTTCTTTTGTCTCTAATCAAGTTATAAACATAAAAGCAGATGGTCAGAGTTCCTACTGATATTTAAAATAAGAGTAACTAAGTGTTGGTGCTGTACAGAAAATTCAGGGAATTAATAATGGCAAATAATGAAATGGTAGATGCATCGAACACATTTCTTTTGTCAAGGTTTTCATTGTGAAAATACAAAAACATCACAGTAAAAACTGTGCTTCAAGAGCTTAATGGAAGGGAGGAACTCAATCAATTACAATCAGCCAGGAAAAGGTACTGAGAAAGTCTTTAAACCTTTAATCTTTAAATCTTTAGGCTGACAAATTCATTGGGCAAGGTGGCACACATCCTAGGGTTTAGATTGGATTAGATTCCCTATAGTGTGGAAACAGGCCCTTTGGCCCAACATGTCCACACCGACCTGAGAAAGTAGATGTTTTGTTTTAATTCTCCAAAATTCCTTAGATTTCCTACTTCACAAATAGATCCTAGAAAAGACCCATCAGATTGGAAAACAGCAACTGTAACTTTTCTATTCGTCAAAGGATGAAAACAGAAAGTGGGAAACTACAAATCTACCAACCTAATAGCTGTCATAGGGAAAAATGTTCTAATTTATTATTAAGGAAGTTATAGCAAGGCATTAGCAAAATTTCTGCAATCAAACAGAGTCAATGCAGTTTTGAGAAAATCAAACTATGTTTAACTAATTTATTAGAATTTTTTAAGGAAGTAACAAGCAACATGGATAAAGGGAAACCTGCAGATACGGTCGGATTTCCATAAGCATTTGACAAGATGCCAATTAAATGTTATGGTGCAGAATAGCACATGGCGTAGAGATAATGATACTAATTTGGATAGAAAATTGGTTAGCTAGCAGGAAACAGAGTGAACTGATAACTGAGTAATTTTCAGATTGCCAAGTGGAATATCATAGTGATCTTTGCTGGGATCTCAACCACTTACAATCTATATCAATGGCTTAGATGAAGGGATCAAATACATGTTTCTTAAAGTCACTGATGACACAAAGGTAAGTAGGAGAATAATTTGCAAAGAGGGGATAAGGAGTCTGATAAGGAATCCAGGTAGGTTAAGTGAGCAGGAGCAGATGGAGTATATTGTGGAAAAATGTGAACCTGTTCATTTTGGTAGTAAGAATAGAAAAGCAGAACACCATCTAAATGGAGAGTGACTGCAGAATGTTGGGTACAGAGGGATCTGGGTGTCCTGGTGCATGAATCACAACAAATTAGCATGTAGCTGCAGCAAGTGATTAGCAAGACCAATGGAATGTGGCTATTTATTTCAAGGGCCCTGACTTTAAAAGTAAAGACATTTGCCTGAGGGGGCTTGACAGATGTTTCCAATTAGAGATGGGGCTAGAACTAGGCAAACAGATTAAAATAATTTTCAATTTAAAGTTTTCTCTCAGATGGGCTAGTCTGTGAAATTCTCTTCCCAAGAGAGCACTGAAGGCTGCGTCCTTGCATATATTTAATGTTGAGCTGAAAGATATTTGATTGACAAGGGTATTGAATGGGTTAATGGGGAGAAAGGAGTGACCACAATTAGATCAGACAATATGTCACCAAATGAAGAAGCAGATTCAAAGGGCCAACTGTCCCACTTTTGCTCCCAATTTATATCTTTCTGTATATGTAACCTTTTACCAAAGCTATTTTGTTTGGACAAACTACATTTAATTTTATAGAAATGACCACAGCCAAATAAGTTACAAGCAAGCATTGCATTAGGTTTTACCTTCATTAGATCAAAAGGAACTTCGATCTTAAATCTAACTGTGTACAATCTCTGACACATCTACTGAATACAATAATAAAACCTTATTTTGTATAATCATTGAAAAGAAAAATCTTTCCTTAGATCTGGTTTGACATAAAAATACTTCCACTTAAATTTGATGCTGGTTTATTGAGCTCCTTAACTCCTCATTAATAATGCATTTTTCTCTCTCCTATGCACATTCCTCCTTGAGGGAATCAATTCTCTCTATAGGCCTTTTTACATCTCTCATCAAAGCAGACATTTTGTTTCTGAGGAGACTGCTTCTTTGTTCAATTTGTTCACAGAATATATGGCTAATGATCAGTTCTATAACATGAGTTCTGCTGTTGAATATAACTCTCAAAGATTCACGTAACTCATAAAACTAAAAATAAGTCACTATGTATCCTTTGTACACTACATACTGAATCATGTATAGCCTACTATCTTATTAAATCCTCCTGTATGACAGGGCTTGTTATATGCTCTTCAAGTATTCTCCATCTTTTGATAAACATAAGGTGCCTCAACAAAGAACTGCAATAATGGCGAAGTTACTTTTAAATTTTTTGTTAATCACACACCACCAGGTTATAGTCCAACAGGTTTAGTTGGAAGCACTAGCTTTTGGAGCACCGTTCCTTCATCAGGTGGCTGTGGAGCAGCACTCCGAAAGCTAGTGCTTCCAATTAAACCTGTTGGACTATAACCTGGTGTTGTGGGATTCTTAACTATGTCCAATCCAGTGTAACGCCAGCATCTGCAAATCACAATTAAATCTTTTCCAAATTTTCAGCTGATACTGATCAAACAGTTGACAGTTTTTTTCTTTTCAATGATTATACAAAGTAAGGTTTTGGTATTGTACTCACTAGATGTGTCAGAGATTGTACACAGTTAGATTTAAGATCGAAGTTTCTTTTGATCTAATGAAGGTAAAACCTAATGCAGGATGCACAAGCAGTATAGAACCACATGATAAAAGGAAAATTGGGCAATTTCTTTCGGATATTCTAACTGAAATGCAGTTTTGCTCTCTAGAGATAAGTTGAAATTTACCTCAACTTACATTGTTTTCAGCCAAAACTTCCACTGCCTAGCTTTTGAAGCAAAATCATAAAATCTGTTTTTAAGGAATGCGATAAAATTAAAACTTCAAATCTTGAAACACACAACACATTCAGGACCATTTCATCATAACTTTGGATGTTCTCTGATTAAATTGAATTCAATTGCATTTATTTATTCCCAAACATTTAGATAAAAAGAAAATAATGTTGTAGTCGTGTTCCCCGCAGGAAATATGTCTTTTTAGGAAACTTGCAAACATTTGATTGTCCAGTAGAAGAGAACAGGGCAGGTGAGCTAATTTTGGATTGCTGTAGCAAAGAGTTAGCATGAATGTGATGGGCATAATGTCCACTTTCTATGCTATAGCAATTGACAATTGAAAATATATACTATGCTGTAATTTCACCTGTTTATTGTTTAGTCTGGAAAATAAGTCAGTCACCAATTAAGGAATTTCAATAAAACCAAATGTACTAAGTTTTCACTCATTAGTTTACACTTTCCTGATATGTCTCCCCAAAGAGACAAAACTACTTATTACATATTTATCTGAGAGGTATCTCAGCAAAGACTAATGAATTTCTCCACTGACAAGGCACTCTTTTAGTATTCCAGTGAGGAAAACAAAAATTGAATTGCATGTTTAGATGGAATCCCATCTTCTACAAAACTAAACACAATTCTCATTAAGAAAGCAAGTTGGTCAATGTCCCTAAGAGCTGTTTGGTTTAAAAATCAGATTAGTCTGTGCAGATGGTCAGATTGGTTTCAGTCTCCTCTTATCACGATGTTACCACCCCCAAAGTAGTTTGGAAAAGCATTTCAAACTGGTAGCAAAGCTGATATTTTGAAGATTCCTGATTATAGTTCAATTCCATTTTCTTACTGCAGATTCCAAGATGACTTGGCCCCAGAAAGCACAAGATGACGTAGCCCTTCTGCAACCATTTTCTTTCCCAAAAAAATTTGGGTTTTTGTCCCCAGCTATCCTAAACTCATCTCAGAGGATACAGACAGGAAGGTGAAAAGGTAGAAAACTATCCGTCTAAACTGGATTCATTAGCAGGTTTCAGAAATTGTGGGATATTGCACTTACTTTCTCATAGTTAAATTTTTAAAAAACATTAACGCAGTGCCTATAATTCAAAACCATTTATTATTACTAGCAGTAAGAATTAACATTAATAGTCAAAGACATAACTACTGTTACATTGTTACTGGAATTACCAAGACAAAAGATAATGGGCTGATTTTCTTGTTTTGCTGTCCTTTAATTTAGTACACACCAGGGACACTGTAATAAGAGAGATGAGGGCAATCATGGCTCTATCACATCATTTTATTCCTTCAGTGTTAGAAAGGTATTCATTACATGAGGTATCCAGATGAATGGCCTCTAAACCCAAACTCTACCTAGCCAGGAAAGAATAGAAAGTGAAGACAACAGGATCAAAAATAGGCCCTGGTTTTCTTCCAAGTACAAAGGTTTCTGATGGAAATCTGTTACCATTTTGGACAACAATCAGAAAACCTTGATGACAGTGGCCATTCACAATGTTTCAGGCTTGAAAGATTTTGAACAGCTCTGAATTTCCTCTCCATTACCTCAGCATTGGTCCACATCAGGTACAAGGTCTTGGAGGAATGGCTGGAAATATAAGCAAAATCAGGTCATTACAGGTGAAGTATTTTTGAAATGCAATCTACCTTCTGAGCAGCAGGGACATGAGAAACAGGAAAATCAGTTGCCCATAGATCTCCATCTTCATTTTATAAGAGATGTGTAATGGATGTATACGGGCTAAATTTATCCAATGCAAGAACATTTTAATGTTTTGAACATATTGGTACAAAAATGACTGTGTAAAACAATCCCAGTTATAAAATTATGCTGAATTAATGTTGGTGAGTTATTCTTCTTCTCAGTCCTGGGAATTATTAAATTCCTTTAATAATGTGATGATGTGAATATGCCAGTGTTAGATTGGGGTGGATAAAATTAAAAATTACACAGCACCAGGTTATAGTCCAACAGGTTTATTTGGAAACATTAGCTTTCAGAGCACTGCTCCTTCATCAGGTAGCTGTGGAGCAGGACATAAGACACAGAATTTCCTAGATTGCTGGTAAGTCTTCCATCTTTTAAAATGGATTGCAGATTTTGATTATTATGTAAATCCCCAAACTTCATTTAAGTCATATTCTTGACATAATTTAAGGTTTTATTTTAAAAAATGACATCTCAGCTCAGCAATGTATTAAAGGTGTGAGTTTAGAGTCTGTTTGTATCCCAGTCTTGAGTCAGATTGGTTCTATTTCCAAAGTAGGAATTTATAAAATGTTACATGGATTGACTGCCTGCAGATTGTGTGCTTTTTGCACAAAATACAATGTGTCTGCAAATGCAAATTCATCCCATAGACTGTGTGTGTGCGTGCGTGCATGAGAGAGGGAGAGTATGAATGTGTGCATGTGAGTGTGAGTGCATGTGAGAGAGTGTGTGTTTGCTTGTGTGCATGCTTGGTGGAGTGTGTGTGTGAGTGTGATAGAGTATAAGGCTGTGAGAGGGTGCGTTCGTGGGTGTTAGTGTAGGGTGTGTATGTATGTGTGTATGAGAGAAAGCATGTGTATGAGAGAGGGTCTGCGTGAGTATGTAAGAGTGTGTGTGCGTAAAACCTTAAGTTATTTCAAGAATGTGAGTTATCTCAACATTGGCCTATTCTGTGCTGTACATTTCTATGTTCTAAAAGGAGTTCCGGGATTTACATATTAATGAACCAAAACCTGCAACCCATTCTAAAAGATGAAAGACTTAACAGCAATCTAGGTTTGTTCAATATATTGTTTCAGTTGCATGACACTGTAATCTTTTGCTATAAATTCTGTGTCTTATGATCCTGCTCCACAGCTACCTGAGCAGAACTCCAAAAACTAGTGTTTCCAAATAAATCTGTTGGACTATAATCTGATGTTGTGTGATTTTTAACTTTAATAAAGTGATAACTGTATTTGTGATTCACTATCAGAAATACTGAGATATACTGTGAGATTTTCAATCTTTTGCCTCAACATCAGTAGCAGCAAATGCAACAGTAACAACAGGCAATGATGGAAAACAAAATCTAAGCAATATAAGATATATTAAGTTGCAAACAATTTTCAGGCAATTAAGCAATCTTAGCATTCAGGTAACAAAGGAATAATTACATATTTGTCTTAATGGTTTACAGCATTATGTAATCGCCCTCAGTTGGATCACCATCATGCATATCACTTATAACCATCCAATTATTTCTGCAGATTCAGCATTCCATTCGTGAATAAAAGCAGTTGTGCATTTCAAATAACTCCACACTTGAACTCCTGCAAAATCAAGGCACTATCACTTATAATACTCTGCAGGCAGATTTAAACAATGTACATTATTTCACATACTTAACACTACATTTACACAAAACACCATTGGAATTCACTAGCTATATTTCCTGGACATAGAAAACGTACCATTTTAAACAAGACCAAGCTGCACAGCAGGCATAATAATGTAATGTCTTACAATGTTTTGAACGTTTAAAACACTTCTAAATACAAGATACATTTACTAGAGAATGCAATTGTGCTGATCTGCTTCCGAGTCAGTTTTACTGCATGTCACCTTGAATTACACTCAATATAAGAGAAGAATGCAGTTTGTAGCCTGCATGAATCAACAATAAAAGATACAATAGCAATATCTTGTGAAATTGGGAGGAAATGAGGGGTAGAATGTACATCAATCAAAATTAATATACCAATGGAAAAAGTATAAATATAGAAAATAAAACACTTTTTTTACAGTTTGATAAAGTACAACATGACAGAGCCCCCACCCCCCAAATAAAATGAGCAATAGTGCACGAATCATAATACAAAAATGCATGAGGTATCATGTCATTAAGTGCCTGCACAAAATTTAATCTACAACTTGCATGAAAGATAAATTTTGTTTATTGTTATGCACCTTGGGTATTGGAATGAATGGAATAAGTTCAAAAGCACAAGTCTGGGTAATCAGACATGGTACATGTTCCACATCAGATACCAGCGTGAACCCAAAAAGTTGTAAAAGTAAGTGGCAACCCATTCAGTGAAGTATCTATCCCTCATTGTAGCTATTCATAATAGATTAAATCTTTTGTGTACTTTTTCATGGCAAATTATTGAATGGTTATTGGTTTTGCATCAAGCAATGAAATACGTTATAATAAAAATTAGTTGTTTCAATTTTGAAGTCTGTTGGTAATTCCACAGTGTGACATTAGAGTCGAGAGTGTGATGTTGGAAAAGCAAAGCAGGTCAGGCAGCATCCAAGGAGCAGGAGGGTCGACATTCGGGTAAAAGCCCATCATCAGGATCATTCCTGAGGTAGGGCTTTTGCCCGAAACAGCGACTCTCCTGCTCCTCGCATGGTACCTGATCTGCTGTGCTTTTCCAGCACCACACTCTCGACTCTAATCTCCAGCATCTGCAGTCATTATTTTGACTTAGTCTGAGATATGAGTTTGTTCTCCATCTGTCCTTCTTATTTAACATAAAGTAATTTACCTGATTATGTATCACACAAATTATTCAGGATCAGGGATTGGGAGAGGGTTCAGAGTGTCAAAAATTTGCAGTGTGATACATGTTAGTGCACAATTATCTGACTTATCAAATTAAACTAATAACCCATCAAACCGTGGTTTTAATACTTAAGGAAAAGAGGCCATTTCTTTAGAACATATAGTGTTGGATAATCATTGTTTGCAAAGATCATGCATCACCAGAATTACCAACATTCATCTCAGAGTTGGTTATGAATCTCTTGCTCAGAGATCACCTACTGAGGTGTGAGCAGATGGAGTAACTAAATTGTTCTTCAAAACAACCAGCACACTCACATTGAGCCAATATCTTTCTGCTGCGCCCACACTGAAGAGACTATTTAACAACCTCAAAACCATAAAATGTTTTAAATTTGCATTGAGTAGCTTGGATTTGGAATGTTCTGCCTGATAAAGCAGAGGTCAGATTCTAATTAAAGGACACAATATCTCAATAAGTAAATGGTAAGCACTCAACCATGTGCGGTATTTATAGTTGCTAATTGCTTTTTAATCTACATTGCTTTTCGGTGTACTTTATTGGGCAGTACAACTGAAACAGATGTATTAAAATATAGCAATGGGAGTGGAGATGACATGGTCTTGAAGCATTTCGATCGCTTTGCTCAATAGCTTTCAGTTTGCTCTGTTGCTGTAATCTGAATTAAACACAAATATTCCCAAGTGACTCTTAAAAGGAAAGTAAGCAGAGATTCTCCAAAGGTATGTATTCTCCACTCACCCTGTTGACCCTCTATTTACCTATTATTTTAATGCAATGAAGCTATTTAAAGTTTGTTCAGAATGTCCATGTGAGGTGCATGGAAAAACGTGAGAGACTAATAGGAGATACCAAATTCTTTTAACCATCCTGGTGATGTTCATCAAAATCATGTGCAAACATGAGCAGGAACAAACACTGTGTGTATGCAATTTATGAATGGTGTTTACAGAACTTGATTTGACGCAGGTATAAAGACTATTACACCAAGGTAAATAATAGCAATTACATCCCAGGTCTAAAAGGCTTGGATTTTCACGTAATGGAATGGGGTCATCAGAGTGGTACTCCTTCTTGTCACTTGGACCCAGCTATAATCATGCTATATTTTTCCTAGGATGGAGGTCATTAGAAATGCTATAAGACTACAGCATCTAAAAAGCAGGAGGGTACTTAAAGGGGTCAGAAGAATACAGAAGAAGGAATTCATTATCAATTTCAACCAAGTACAAAGTCTAAGAAGGTAGGTGTTTGTAGCCCAACAGGAAAGACAAGGCCATTAGTAAACCCTCTCCCAGTAATTTACAATTGTTACTGTGACTACACTAGGTATTGCCCCCTACCCTTCTTCTGAGGGTAACATGGATTATTAATTGGTTAGGAGATAGGAACTATGTAGCAAAGTTTAATAAAGTATACTTTGATTGACAGATTGGGTCAGATGGTGTTCACCACGGGTCTGTATCGGAGCTTTAGCTTTTCAGCAGTTACATCAAATTAGAAAATTCTATATTTAAATTTGGAGAGCATGGAGACACAGTAAGTTGTGTGGATGGGAGTAGTAAGTTTCAAAGGGACATAAATAAAGCAAGAATGCAGGGAAATTGTGACAGACAGACTTAACATTGGGAAATACGTTAGGAACTATGAAGGAAAAAAGGGATTTGGTCCCTAGATAGATACTTCACTAAAGGTTAATCTACACACATAAAGAAAAATCATATAAAGTTGAAAGGAATATTGGTGCTCCTCTGTAAGGGTTTGAAATATGAAATGGAGTAAATTATGTTTCTGTTGGAGCCATGGCCATCTGTAGTACTTTGTATAGTTTTGCAAACCCATACCACAGGAAAGGTCGACTGGGTTATAAGGGATTGACTAGAATGATGACAGGTTTTAAAGGGTTAGAATGTGTAGACAGATTGCATAAGAGTTGCTTTTATCTCTTGGATTCTAGAAGGTTGAGTGATGTAGTTGAGTTGTTTGAATGGTAAGTGATGGAGTGAAAGAATCCAAACAAGAGGTACCAACATTTAGGAGTGAAATCAGGATTGTGTCACACAAGCAGCGAAGAATTTTAAAACTTTCTCAACCAAAGTTTTGTGGATGTTAGGTCATCTGAAATTTTCAAGACAGACTGACAGATTTTTATTAAATAGAACTAGAGGGCATTTGTTTAGGGTGAGAGGGGAAAGATATAAAAGGAACCTAAGGGGCATCTTTTTCACACAGAGGATTGTGCGTGTATGGAATGAGCTGCCAGAGGAAGTGATGGAGGCTGGTACAATTGTAGTACTTAAAAGGCATCTTGAGGGTATGAGAGAGAGATATGGGCCGAGTGCTGGCAAATGTGATTAGATTAGATTAGGATACCTGGTTGGCATGGACAGGTTGGACCGAACGGTCTGTCTCCACACTGCACATCTCTATGATTCAATGACTCTGAGTCTCAAGGCGTAGGGAATAAATGGAAAATGGAGTTGAGATAAAGATCAGCCATAACCTAATTGAATAACAGGACGGTGTACTCCTGTTCCTAGGTCACTGACTGTGAATTCCATAAATACATTACATTGCTACATGAACAAAGAGACCTTGGAGTGCAGATTCATAGCGCTTTGAAAGTAGAGTCGTAGGTAGATAGGATAGCGAAGGAGGTGTTTGGTATGCTTTCCTTCATTGGTCAGAGTATTGAGTACAGGAGTTGGGAGGTCATGTTGCAGCTGTACAGGACATTGGTTAGGCCACTTCTGGAATATTGTGTGCAATTCTCGTATTCCTATCGGAAGGATGTTGTGAAATTTGAACGGGTTCAGAAAAGATTTATAAGGATGTTACCAGGGTTGGAGGATTTGAGCTATAGGGAGAGGTTTAATAGGCTGGCCTATTTTCCCTGGAGTGTCAGAGGCTGAGGAGTGACCTTATAGAGATTTATAAAATCATGAAGAGCATGGTTAGGGTAGACAGACAAGGTTTTTTCCCTGGGGTGGGGAAGTCCATGAATAGAGGGCATAGGTTTAGGGTGAGACGGGATATTAAGAGACCTGAGGGGCAATTTTTTCATGCAGAGGGTGGTGCGTATATGGAATGAGCTGCCAGAGGAAGTGGTGGAGGCTGGTACAATTGCAACATTTAAAGGCATCTGGATGAATATATGAATAGGAAGGGTTTGGAGGGATATGGGCTGGGCACTGGCAAGTGGGTCTAGATTGGGTTGGGATATCTGGTTGGCATGGACGAGTTGGACCGAAGGGTCTGTTTCTGTGCTGTACATCTCTATGACTGTATGACTTGAGTAGAATGTAGCTTTACACAAATATCTTTAATTCATCTGTTGCAGAATGAGCTATCACTGAAATATTTTTATCCCAAGAACACTGCTGCAGAGATCCAAAATATTCAGGGTTTTCTTAAAACCTTTTGACTTTTACATGATGGAACAGGTGAATCCACAGCATTCCTTCAGCAGGGTCAGCCCAGTCTTCGCCACAAATGGTGCTGATGTCTGCTGTGCTCTCGATGTCATCTTCCTTTCCTTTATAGCATCTGTGATGAGATAACAACAACATTAGTGATCTGTTGTAACACAGCATTGTATAGCAATGTTCATACACATTGAATTACCTTGTCTTTTTCACACAAACATATAATGGAGTCTGTTCCAAATAGTCAGAGAAAAGTTTGAATTAAGTCCAAGCTGCAAATACAAGTAACGTTTCAACGACTGAAAACCAGCTGTCCAAAGACCAGACAGTTTTCTCCCAGATGCCTTTCCTAAGGCAAAGTGTACAGAAGAAGGAAGACACTGTTCTGAGCCTGATTCCAGAAAACAAAAGTATTGAATTTACTTCATAGAATCCCTACAGTGTGGAAACAGTCCTGAAGAAGGGCTTATGCCCGAAACGTCAATTCTCCTGCTCCTTTGATACTGCCTGACCTGCTGCACTTTTCTAGCAACACATTTTTAAGCTCTATTTGGCCCACCAAGTCCACTTTGACCCTCCAAACAGCAACCACTCAGACCCATTCCCCCACCTGATTACTGTACTCTACATTTTCTCTGACTTATGCACCTAACTTAGGCATCCCTGAACACTATGGACAATTTAGCATGACCAATTCACATAACTTACACATCTTTTGATTGTGGGAGTAAACTGGAGCATCCAGAGGAAGTCCCTGCAGACACAGGGAGAATGTGCAAATTCCACACAGACAGTGTCCCTGGCACTGTGAGGCAGCAGAGCTAACCACTCAGCCACTGTGCCACATTGAGATTTGTTTAACCTTAGGACCAGCTCTGTCTCCCTCTGGCCCTCTTCATTCACTAGCCAAAAAGCTACCTTTTCCATCAGCAAGAATATTCCAATTATAACATTTCTAGCTGCTTTCGAGGGAAGAAGATCTGAAGTCAGCCATTTCTCTCTGTCTCTGTTACTGCAGTTTTTAGATCAGAGTGGTGCTGGAAAAGCACAGCAGGTCAGACAGTGTCCTCGGATACTGCCTGACCTGCTGTGCTTTTCCAGCACCACTCTGATCTAAACTCTGGTTTCCAGCATCTGCAGTCCTCACTTTTGCCTATCTCTGTTACTGCTGTCCAATTGAAGCACTCTATACTTGTAAGAATCACTCCTTTGTTAGATAAGTCAATTTTTTAAAATTTGTACAACCAAAACTTATAAATGTTCAATGTTTCGGCAGATAATGGTTTTGTAGTATTACTCTGATTACCTTTACTGGCACCTTGTGGTTTCCGTCACCTTCGCCAATGTGTGTTTCAGTATTTTATGAAGATGTTTCATATTTTGAATTTTTGTAGTTAAAGCATTGGGGATACTGATACATTTGAAAAGATTAGAGAAACACCCAAACTGTTTCTTTTAGAAAGGGTCTCTGAAAGGAGAACGAAATATATTTTAAAAGATAGTTCTGCGCAGTCACATGCCTTAACATAATAGCTTGAACTAATTAACTGGAAGGCACATGCATAGACTTATAACTGTCAGGAATTAAGAATTATTTGGACTTTGTCTGGAGTTCAGTTGGGATTAAGCCTGTTGACAGGGAGAAGCTACTTAGCTACCTCTGCTGTTCTGAGAAAACCCTTATGGAAAGTGCAGTGTGAAATTTGTAAAACTCAGCTTGTTGTTCTGTTGAAAAGACATTTAGTTCTAACAATTCCTGAACAAATTGCATTTACAAAGGTTGCAGTGACAACTGCTTGTAGTTCATAGAATCCCTCTAGTATGGAAACAGGCCATTTAGCCCAACAACTCCACACTAACCCTCCGAACAGTATCCCATCCAGACCTATTCCCCTATCCTATTATTCTACATTTCCCCTGACAAAGGCACCTAACCTACAATCCTTAAACATTACGGTCAATTTACATTGGCCAATTCCCTTAACCTGCATCTTTGGACTGGTGGAGAAAACCCACGCAAATTCAGGGAGAATGTGCAAACTCCACACAGACAATCACCCGAGGCTGGGATCAAACCCAGGTCCCTGGTGCTGTGAGGCAGCAGTGTTAACCACTGGGCCACCGTGCCATATTTAGTCATATCTGTCTCAGCGTGCTAAGATGCTGATTGAAAGCCATCTTGAATATTTCTTACGTTATCCTTTCCCCATCAATAATTATTCCCATTCACAATTATTAGCCAAAATGTAATATTCAAAATTAATCTCTGCATAATAGGTTATTTTCTCTGGTTAATTGGGGTGTGTGTGTGTGTTGTGGGTGTGTTATTTAGATGTGTAATTATTTATACTCCCCTATTTGAAATGATGCATTCATCAGCTTTACATCTTTGTCATGTTTTTCAAAATAAAACAGTAATTTTGGTCTTTATTAAAGAAACCTGATTGATGGTTCTTTTATTCTAACCCTAAGTATATAATTGAGTATGTCAGTAACTAGATAAAGCACTTAAGCTTCTGTTGTGACCAGTGGAGTGGTAGGTCTAGAGACAGACAAAACACAACTCCAACTTTGGTTGTAACAGAAGTAAATACTGCTTCAGGTAGTTTACTAATCCCACTTTTTCTATTTTGTCTAAATCTTGTCTAATGATTGGGGTATAGGATACCATCATAGAGCCTTTAAAGAAGAGGCTTTGTTTTAGCTAACAAGTTGGTATACTGCATGATAGCAATAAGTACAACTTGGAAAACCACTCAGCATAATTACTTGGACTCTTAGGAGCTGTACACACCACATTTTCTCCCTATGAAAACTCATGTAGAGGTCACTGTCTTGACCCACAGGCTATGTGTGATATCAACAGAATAGGAGAGTTCAATGTAACATGAATATTAATTCCTTTAATATTATTTCCTTATACAACAGTTATGAGGGCCTGTGACACTCTGCCATCCTGTGAACTACAAACTAATTTTCTTTTATCATATTAATCAAAGAAAGCCACAAAGAAAGCCATTGGAGAGGAGTTGGTTCCACAATCTGTGAAAATTCCAAATCCAGCACAGTTTTGGTCATGATGGCACTAGATTTGGGCCACTGTATAACTTTCCAATCAAAAACAAACAATGAAAGGTTTCACAAGTTGCCTCTTCTCTAATCTGAAGGATGCTTTCTCAAGTCAAACTTGGCTAATAAAGTCCAAAAGAATAAAATGGAAAGTATTAAAAAATTTCATTTAGATTAGGTCTCAGATGTCTGTCAGAAATGCCAGGTTATTAATAATATGAATTTAAAATCCAAGGGTCTGAATACTGACAACTGAGGAACTCCACTACAAGCTTTCCTCCAGCCTGAAAAATATCCATTGACCATTATTCTCTCTTTCCTATCACTCAGGCAATTTTGTTACCATAGTGATTGTAACAGGGTCAGCCAGGTAGACCTCATAGACTGAGGTGTTAATCTGGTACTATCAGGAAGCCCTGGCTGACAGATAAGAACAGGAGCATCAGGGGTTCGGCCCAAACATGACACTAATTGTTAAAGTTCACTTGATAATGTAACTTTTAAAAAAGGTTTTGCGATTTACATATGAAAGAACTGAAACCAACATGGTCATTCTAACAGATCAGAGACTGTGGTGAAAGGGTTAAAATTGTGTCCCAATACATGTGTGAATCTAACCGAAAATGGAAGGTGTCGCTTGGTCCCGTGTGAATCTTGTTATACACCTTCCCGTGTGAATCTTCTTATCTGTATGTAACCAGAATGGAATGTGTTTTTTAGCCTTGCTCTGCTGTTCACATGAATGTTTATATCTGGAAAAGAGTATATCAGCTGGAGAAGTCTCCAGTTCGGTAGAGTCTGCTCCGGGGTTACGTTTAACCGCCGAGCGTGGGTTGTTGGCAACCGCTCTACGAGAACTGACGGCTCCCAGTTTTGGTAACATGTAGAGTGAGTATAAGCCAGACCCGTTGTAAGTACGAGACTGGTTGTGGTGACACTGCGGGGAATAAAACACTTATATTCTAGCAGACTCGCCTCTTGGCTGTTTGTTCTGTGTCAGACTACTTTCCTGCGAGCCTGGTCCTTGACCTTGAGAATTTTTTTAAAACAGAGACATAGCAAACAATCCAAGTATTTTTCAATATATAATTTCAGTTACATCACACTGTAAACTTTTGCTATAAATTCTCTGTCTTACAATCTTATTCTCCACAACCACTATGGAAAATAAAGAGCATGAATGCATGGGAAGGGTTAAAGCATGAAGACGGTTGAAACTTTATTGCTGGAACAGCACAGCAGGTCAGGCAGCATCCAGGGAACAGTAAAATATCTAATCATGCTGTTAGAATAACATTAAGTAGAATGTAGGAAAAACTATAGTGATGCAACTAAAGAGATAATGGGAACTAACATCACTGGTTTATTGTGTAGCTGGAGTGAGGGAATGTTGATTAACACAGTTGGACATGCTGATAAGCTAACAAAAATAGGATATATAAAAAAATAAAGAACCATGGTCCCTGAGGTTCGTGGGCATTCAAGCATCTGCTTTCTGAATGTCATGGTTTTTGTTTGCAAATAAAAGACTTACTCCTTGAAGAACTCTCCGCGTCTCCTGGTGATTCTCTACATTTTCTCCACGACACTACCTGACGAAGGAGCAGCGCTCTGAAAGCTAGTGCTTCCAAATAAACCTGTTGGGACTATAATCTGGTGCTGTGTAATTTTTGACTTTGTACACCCCAGTCCAACACCGGCATCTCCAAACCATTATTTGAGAAGTTTGACTCACTCAATCCTGCCTTCAAAGACTGGACCCAGGATGTGGAAAGAATACATAACTTTTTCCAGGCAAAAGACATTGGAGCAGATGAAAAGCAACAAGCAATCCTGATAGTTTATGGACCTACAGCTTTTTCAATTATGCAGGTAGTGGAATGTCATTTATAAATAAAACAGCTCTTTTGGGATGCTGAAAATAATATTGGTGAACTCAATTGCAGGCTGAGAAAACTGGCCAACTGAACAGTTTGTTGGGAATTGGATCAGCTCAGTCAGACAGGTATGCAAACCAGGTAAAAACAATGACTGCAGATGCTGGAAACCGGATTCTGGATTAGTGGTGCTGGAAGAGCACAGCAGTTCAGGCAGCATCCAATAAGCAGCAAAATCGACGTTTCGGGCAAAAGCCCTTCATCAGGAATAAAGGCAGAGAGCCTGAAGCGTGGAGAGATAAGCTAGAGGAGGGTGGGGGTGGGGAGAAAGTGGCATAGAGTACAATAGGTCAGTGGGGAAGGAGATGAAGGTGATAGGTCAGGGAGGAGAGGGGGGAG
>NC_057733.1:21610332-21614667 GCF_004010195.1 Chiloscyllium plagiosum
GGGGATAGGACAGTGTCGAGGTAGATAGAGATCAGTTCGGTGGGGCAGGAGCATGCTGAGACAATGGGTCGGCCAGGGTGGTGAGGCTTGTGGATCTTGGGAAGGAGGTAGGACCGGGCAGTGCGGGGTTCCCGGACTATGAGGTTGGAAGCTGTGGGTGGGAGATCTCCTGAGGAGATGAGGTTCTGTATGGTCTGGGAGATGATGGTTTGGTGATGGGGGGTGGGATCATGTTCGATGGGGCAGTAGGAAGAGGTGTCCTCGAGTTGGCGTTTGGCCTTCAGCGGTGTAGAGGTCAGTGCGCCAGACTACCACTGCGCCCCCTTTATCCGCTGGTTTAATGGTGAGGTTGGGATTAGAGTAGAGGGATTGGAGGGCTGTGCGTTGTGAGGGTGAGAGGTTGGAGTGGGGGAGGGGGTAAACCAGTTACTTTGATTGATTATATTGAATAGGTGCTAATGAGACACTGGAACTGAGATATTAAGCCAGGAAGTTTGCAGCATTCACTGTCAAAAGTGAACCAAACGAGAGACAGAGAGATATACAAGTCCTTCACGTTGATTGACTATTGAATGGGTTGTTGATGACACAATGCTACAAGGTTTTGGGTGGAACAATAGGTCTGAGTTTCAATAGAATTTCTGAGACAGCTCGGCTCCTAAGGTCAGCTCAATCCATAAGAGAAAGTATAATATGCAACACTGTCTTTTGTTATACCCTGCCTGAGGAAGAAACTCAATGTAAATTATGCTAATTACATTGTTATATCAAACTACTGCTAAACTACTGCACTCGGAAATGACCCAGATAACTAGTTAAAGCAGGAAGACAGCTTTGACTCTAGTTCTACCAGCTCTGATCAGGATAGTATACACTTTTTAACATCTTGTGCTCCCAAAGCAGATTTTAAATTGGTGTGTGGGCATAGATATTTAAGAACTGGGAGGTTACTTGGCATGTTAGAGGGAAGACTGGTTTTGTAAAGTTGCGTATGTGTCTGTCTTCTGTTTCAATGATAATAGATCAAGCCTCATGGTAGACCATATCTTACTATTCATGTAAAATGAATCCGACTAAGTAAACAAGTAGACGAGACCTTACCAAAACGAAGCTTACAGTTATTAGGAGCCTATCTTCCCCTGGGGCACCAGATACTAAAAGCTGTCAGGGGTTGATGAATTTAGTTAAAGAATATCACACAACACCAAGCCTCCTCTAATTCTAAGTCACTACCGTTTTTACTTGGCAGTTCAAGAACCAGGGCCGTGTTGGGACTTTTGAGGTTAAGACGACTGGCAGAGACATGTGACTTTCATTTAACCCTTAATGAGATGCTGAGAGACTGTTTGGTATGTGGGATTAATGATGCAACCATACAAAAGTGCCTACTAGCTGTAGCAAAACTGAAGCAGGAAACATAATGGCTTTAACATTGGAAATGCAGCAAGTGGAGCATATGAGTTACAGGGTATTCCAATGGAAATGGAAACCTTTGTAAGTCTGACTGAACTTGAGGGACACCACATGAGTGAAGGCAATTGTATAGCCTCACTCAGGACATATCCTGAACAGACAGACTCTAGGTCAGCCCACAACAAAACCCTAGAACAAAACCAAGCCTCAATCAAATGGTTAAAATTTTCTTCCGTGTCCAGGCCAGCAAGCCATTGTAGTTGCTGCCGGTATGCAGACTCAAGGCAGCAAAAGAGTCCTAGTAAGTTTAGTGTGAGAACTCATAGGGCAGTATTCAAGAAAGTGTAAAATGTAGAAAGTTCACCTACATCTGGTTTGCAACAGGTAAATTGCCTTGCAATATCCAATTCAGAACCAATCAAAATGTACATCTGGTTAAATGATGGCCGGTTTGAATGGAGGTTGATACTGGCATGGCCTTTTCACTGATTGTAGAACCAGTCTTTAAAACAAAATTCAGTCTGGACTCCAGCCCTTAGGTTTGTAAAAGACCAATACCTGGGAACCTTGACAAATTAAGGGTACAACTTTGGTTTTGGCTTCTTATGGGAAGCAGCTCGTTCAGTTACCGCTGATGATGTGACCATAATTAGTTACCACTGTGAAAGGCTCAGGCCCAAGCCAGATGGGGCAGAATGGGTTGAGAAAGATTCAACTTGATTGGTCCAGCTTTTATCGATTAAAAACTGGCAGTCTAAGTGAAGTCCTAATTAAAAAGAGTCATAAAGGTGTACAGCATGGAAACAGACCCTTTGGTCCAACCCATCCATGCCAACCAGATATCCCAACCCAATCTAGTCCCACCTGCCAGCAACCCGGCCCACATCCTTCCAAACCCTTCCTATTCATATACCCATCCAAATGCCTCTTAAATGGTGCAATTGTACCAGCCTCTACCACTTCCTCTGGCAGCTCATTCCATACCTGTACCACTCTCTGTGTAAAAAGGTTGGCCCTTAGGTCACTTTTATTTCTTTCCCCTCTCACCCTGAACCTACGTCCTCTAGTTCTGGATTCCCTGACCCCAGGGAAAACACTTTGCTTATTTACCCTATCCATGCCCCTCATAATTTTGTAAACCTCTATATGGTCACCCCTCACCTGGTATGACAGGTTGGCGCAACATCAAGGGCCGAAGGGCCTGTACTGCGCTGTAATGTTCTATGTTCTATGTTCAACCTCCGACGCTCCAGAGAAAACAGCCCCAACCTGTTCAGCCTCTCCCTATAGCTCAAATCCTCCAACCCTGGCAACATCCTTGTAAATCTTTTCTGAACCCTCTCAAGTTTCCAATGCAATATTCTAACAGTGGCCTAACCAATGTCCTGTACAGCTGCAACATGACCTCCCAGCTCATGTACACAATACTCTGACCAATAAAAGAAAGCATACCAAATGCCTTCTTCACTATCCTATTTACCTGCGACTCCACTTTCAAGGAGCGATGAACCTGAACTCCAAGATTTCTTTGTTCAGCAACACTCCCGAGGACCTTACCATTAAGTGTATAAGTCCTGCTAAGATTTGCTTTCCCAAAATGCAGCACCTCGCATTTATCTGCCACTTCTCAGCCCATTGGCCCATCTTGTCAAGATCCTGTTGTAATCTGAGGTAACCCTCTTCACTGTCCACTACATCTCGATTTTTCAGGAAGATCTCGGGGCTATCAAAGGAGCCAAGGCTACCTTGCATGTTGACCAGGAAGCATTCCCATGATTCTGAAAGGGTCACCCAGTGCCATTTACTTTATGGGGAATAGTCAAGACAGAAATCAGAAGGCAAGAAAGTGAAGGAAATATCAAACCAGTCCAGTTTGCAAAATGAGCAGCACCCAGTCGAACCAATTGCGAAACCCAATATGCCGGTTCACTTTTGTGGGATCTTAAACAAATGGTAAATTGCTTTTTGTAGCTTGATAAATACCCAATCTTTCACATAGAGGATTTACACATAAAGCTGGCAGGGGAGCTGTACTTCACAAAACTGAACATGAGACACGCATACGGCAGCTGGAAACAGCCTAGAGCTTTACTGAATATCAAATTGCCTAGGACCAACCCTCATGCAACAACAGGGATAGTTCTAACAGAGTCGCAAATGGGGAGAAGACTGCACCAGGTTAAATCAGATCTTCCCGGACCTGGAGGGGCAGATGAAATGGAACGCCATTGCGTGACACAAGGCTCCAATAAGCCTTGTGTTTACTTCTGGGAACAAAATTTGGTGTAGGAACTATGGGAATGGCACTGCATAGGTAAGTAGCATGGTCAACGTGAGGTCAGGTATAAAGGTCATGTAGATGTTTAAGAATCCTGAACAGGCACGTGGATCATATGAAAGCTGCAAACTAGCAAACGGTGTGGGAACATAATGTGCCCGACTCCTCGACAGTCTTTCTGACTGTTCGGGAACTTGTGAATTCTCCCACTCCATCAAGCATTGAAGTTACTTTGGAATCTGAGATGGACATGACAGATATTGCAGCCTTGACGCCATTGCTGCCCGAACAGGAGAATGAATTTGTTCCAAGATGTTTCGGGCACAAGAGGCAAGGTACTGCGGGATACACGGTGCCCGTTTCAGAGTTGGACAAACCTGACCTGGTGCTAAAATGCTCTGAGAGGAGTTATAAAAAAAACAGCCTATGTCCTCAGACTCTGTGGGGGGAAGGATGTAGTGATTGTAACAAGGTCAGCAAGGTGCACCTCGTGAGTTCCCTAATTGGGGCTGTTAATCTGGTCCACTCAGGGACCCCTGTCTCACAGATATAAACAGGAGTGACCGCGCTCACCCCAGCCCGGACGGAATTTCACATTGGCCCCAAGTTCCCGTACTTCCCGCGGGAGCCTGTGCCCCACAACC
>NC_057733.1:21615522-21673245 GCF_004010195.1 Chiloscyllium plagiosum
GACTGCTGCTGCATACCGTCCACCTCTTCTCCCTCATCCACCGTCCGGACACGCCTTGGCGTGCCCATTTGCCACCGGGCGGTGGGGATCCCCAGTGGAGGGCTCTCTACGCGGGAGTCCTCCCCCTTTCTCTCGGGGATCTGGGGTGGAGGGTGCTGCACGCAGCAGTCCCCTGCAACCGCAGATTGCGGTGGTTCACGGACTCCCAGCCCAACTGCTTGTTCTGTGGCGCTGTGGAGTCCGTGGACCATGTGTATATTGGGTGTGGGCGTTTGCACTCCCTTTTTGATTTTCTCAAAAACCTCTTCCTCTGCTTTTGGTTGCACTTCAGTCCCATTCTCCTGATCTTCGGGCACCTGGTACGGAGGAGGGAGGACAGATCTGAAGACCTCCTCGTGGGTCTGCTCCTGGGCCTGGCCAAACTGGCCATCAACAGGTCCAGGCAGCGGGCCGTGGAGGGTGTCATTAGGGCCGACTGCCTGCCCCTCTTCCGCAGTTACGTTAGGGCCCGGGTGTCCTTGGAGAAGGAGCACGCGGTGTCGACCAACACCCTGGAGTTGTTCAGGGAGAGGTGGGCGCCGCAGGGAGTGGAGTGCATTATTTCTCCCTCCAACTCTATTTTGATTTAGTCCCTCCCCTCCCCTTCACTGTTTTGATCACACAGCACTGCCCTATGATGTGAAGGGCAGAGTTTGCCACTGGCCACTCGGGTGTTTCCTTTCTTCCTAATGGTGGAAACTGAATAAAGATTCATGCACCTTGTATCTTTCACTGTGTCTCACACCTGCACACACACAACATGGGTGCGGGGGAAAAAATAAGCACTACCGCAGTTAGGTGGGAGTGTGGGGGTAATTAAGCGAAAAAAAATAAACAGGAGTAAAAAAAAAATTTTTTAAATAAGCAGGAGTATCAGAGGTTCTGTTCACTCTGAAAGCTGGCTCTGAGGAAGCTGGACTGGGTCATAAAGTCATACAGCACAGAAACAGACCCTTCAGTCCAACTCGCCCATGCTGACCAGATATCCTACATTTATGTAGTCCCATTTGCCAGCATTTCGCCTACATCACTCTAAAGCCTTCCTATTTATGTACCCATCTAGATGCCTTTTAAATGTTGTAATTATACCAGCTTCCACCACTTCCTCTGGCAGCTCATTCCTTACACACAACACCTACTGCATAGAAAAGTTGCCACTTTGGTCCCATTTATACTTTCCCACTGTCACCTTAAACCTATGCTGTCTAGTTTTGGACTCCCCTCCCTGGGGAAAGACCTTGGCTATACACCATCTTCATGACCCTCATGATTTTATAAATCTCTATAAGGTCAGCCCTTAGCCTCCGACAATCCAGTGTATATCAGTGTCAATGACTTTGGGGAAAGGGTAACTTAGTGACAGGTTACCAGCTTCTGTGGAGTTATTTCAGTTACCACATCATATTATCCCTGATATTCTAAAACTTTCCTCACTAATCTGTTCTGTGGTACTCTATCAAACATCTTTTGGAACTCCATGTCATATCAACATTCTTCCCTTCATCAGTCCTCTCAGTTGCCTCTTCAAAAATCTCCAGAAAACTAGTTAGACACGATATTCCCAGAACAATCCCAAAACTCTTCCAAATCAATCCACATTAATTCTATCCAAAATAATTGATTCTAGAGGTTTCACCACTACAAAAGCTAAACTAACTTCTATAATTGCTGGGCCTACTTTACAACCATTTATGAACAAGGGTGTAATGTTTGCAATTGTCCACTCATCTGACATACCCTTGAATCCAGGGAAAATTTAAAATTAAATGCCAGTCCCTCTGCAATTTCCTTCAGTATCCTGGGACATATCTGATCGAGTCTAGTGCCTTATCCAAATTAAACACTGACACGGCACGGTGGCACAGTGGTTAGCACTGCTGCCCTGCAGCGCCAGAGACCTGGGTTCAATTCACATTCTCTCCGTGTCTGTGTGGGTTTCCTCTGGGTGCTCGGGTTTCCTCCCACAGTCACAAAGATGTGCAGGTTAGGTTAATTGGCCATGCTAAATTGCCTGTAGTGTGAGGTGTAGGAGAATGGATTTGGGTGGGTTGCTCTTTGGAGATTCAGTGTGGCTTTAAACCCTTCTAGTGACGAGTTTCCTCCTCTGCCACAACAGACTGGACAACAGCTGACTCATGGGTAAACACAGACACAAAATATTCATTTAACACCTCAGTCATGCCTCTTGCCTGTGCAGTAAATGCTCTTATTGGAGTCCTACCGTTCCTTTTGCCACCCTTTTACTATCGGTGTACTTGGACAAAATGTTGGGATTTCCCTTTATGTTAGCTGTCAGTCTTTTTCATAATCCTTCTTTACTTTCACAGTGAGAGTGCCAGAGAAAATGAGAAAATTCATCCCAATATCCCTTAGTTAAATACAACACTGAACTAGAATCAGAAATAGCACTCTCATATTCATCTGTTTGCCACTGAAGGAACTAGCAGCTGTGATCTGGGAATTACAACACAAAACTAAAGCTGGGCAAGATGTTGAAATAAACTTGCTCATATTTTAGATCTAAATTTAGACTAGTATTCCTCAGCAAAAATGATTAAAAATTGATTATTTACACTTGACCCGGTTGAACAAATTGAGCCATTCATCACACTCTCTAAAAACACAGAGCTGCCACCAAGCATCATCGAGCATTGTTTAATGTCACCACCAAAAGGTTAGCTTCAAACTAAAACCAATCAGAAATACAACTTCAGCAATTACTGACAGTAAATATTAATGGGCAAATATTTTGTGGGTTTATTCAACATTGCTGCAGATCTGAGTTCCAGACTGAAAATCCACAAGTCAACGGTGAGTTCCAAATAATGGCAAGAAAATTATTACCAGATCAGGTTCAACAGTTGGAAGGAATTTACACCTGCCTTGGAATACTTTGAGCAGCCATCTCAAAAATGTTACAAATAAAGCCTTGAAATACTTCTCTAGCACACAGGGACTCTCTCATTAAATCTACCTACCAACATGACCACATTTCGTCCCACTATTAACAGACTCCTTAGAATTGACCTCTACAGTCAATCCTACGGCCATTCCTCTCTCTCTCTCTCTCTCACACATCTTGAATGATGCCACATACATGAACATAGAAGAGTACAGCAAAGGAATAGGCCCTTCAGCCCACCATGATGCCATTCTAAACTCATCCCATCTGCCTGCACACAGTTCATATCATTCTATTCCCTGCCTGTTCATTTGTCTGTCTAAAAGCCTCTTAAGCATTGTTATTGCATCTGCTTCCACCACCTCCCTTGGCAGCACATTCCAGGCATCTACCACTCTCCGTGTAAAAGACTTTTTTCTCACATCTCCATTAACCTTTTCCTCTCTCATCTTAAACCTATGCCCCCTTGTATTTGATATTTCTGCCCTGGGAAAAAGGCTCAGAGTATCCACCCTATCATTATTTTATATACTTCTATCAGGTTAGCCCTCAGCCAATGTTTGCAATTGTCCACTCCTCTGATACACCTTTGAATCCAGGGAAGATTTAAAGTTAATTATCATTGCCTCTGCAATTTCCATTCTTATTTATTAGATTAGATTCCCAACAGTGTGGAAACAGGCCCTTCGGCCCAACAAGTCCACAAGGACCCTCCGGAGAGCAATCCACCCAGATCTATTCCCCTACATTTACCCCTGACTAATGTACCTAACACTATGGGCAATTTAGCATGGCCAATTCACCTAACCTGCACATCTTTGGATTGTGGGAGGAAACCGGAGCACCCGGAGGAAACTCACGCAGACACGGGGAGAATGTGCAAACTCCACACAGACAGTCGCCCAAGGCTGGAATCGAACCTGGGTTTCTGGCGCTGTGAGGCAACAGTGCTAACCACTGAGCCACCATGCCACCTACTTATCCATAATCTCCTCTTTATCAACTTTAAACCCTTCCAGTGACTGAGTTTTCTCCTCTGAGACCCCAGACTGGGCAACATCTGCCTCATGAGTAAACAGAGGTACAAAGTATTCATTTAATGCCATGTAAATGCTCTTTTTCATCCATAATCAGCCCTACATCTCCTTTTACCATCCTTTTACTATTGCTGTACTTTTAACAGAATCTTTAGAACTGACTCCCACAATCAATCCTTACATCATTCTTCTCTCTCACACTCATTAATGGTGCCATATAAATGAAAATTGTTGTCCAGTTTTAACTGATATAATGAGGGTGAAAAATTATTTTAACAAAGGGAAATCCATGACCCATACCCTTAATTGCTTCAAAAAACCAATTGTCACATTTGGGAAATTGATTATTTAAATAAATTTCACACATTCTGCATAACAGAATGCTTCATAACATTTTAAGACAAAGTTAAAAATTTAAAAAGGAAAACTGAAGCAGTTGGCTAATGTTAAAAATTACACTGTTTTGAAAGTGTAATGTTGATCTGTTTGGATTTCAAAATGCCAAGAGGACATTTGATTGTTCCAAATTCAAGCAGCTTTTCTCAGTTGGGTGCAATCTCAGTAATCAACTCCACTTCCTCCTCAGAAACAAGATAGTGCACAACAATCAGCTGGGACATCAAGTGGGAATTGGATTCCGTTCCATTCACATCCTTATCTCCATCTATCTTAATTCATCTAAACACAGCTGCTACAGCCTCTTGACTTATCGGTTCAGGAACAGTAGCCTTGGCAGCATAATTCTTCCAAATCTCCGAAGGTCGCAAACACAATTTGTGGGACATCAACGAAAGAATTGGCTTTACCTGCGGATTTTGTCACATTTCTGCAGTGTGAATGGCTTCACAGGATTCTAAGTAGTATGTAGTATATGCATGGCATCCAATCAGGTAACCTTTCAGGCAATGTAAATGAACTTTTTTTGTTCTGTGTTCTGGGAGTGTGTTGCATTTTGGTTTCTCTGTTGTAAGGAGGATATACAAAGTTGTCAGATTCCACAGGATATTATCAGGTATACAGTTAGAAATACAAATAGAGAAGAATTAACTGAAGTAGTGTCTAATGGTCTGTGCATTCCTCGTGTATCTACATCTCCTCAACTCCAGCTTACTCACTGCAGGTACAGAAATACCGAACTTTCTACACGTTTACTTATTTGCAACATTGGTCTTCAATGCTATAGAATGTGGAAGGGAAAGAATGAATAATTTAAATCCTCTTGTGGAATCCAATTAACTGATTATTTTTGACTCATTAATGTACTGTTGCAGAAGTAAAGTTTCAGAACACTTTATTCTTCACTCCACTGGCGTCGCCTGACCCTGCGGAGTGTTTCCAGAATTTGCTGTTTTTATGTTGGCGGACTGAACTGACTGAACAAGTTTGCAAAGCCACCTGTGTGAGACAATAGCAGCCAGGAAAATTAAATGACTCGCACACTTTCACTGATTGGAAACCGGTCTGTTTATTTTTGTTGGTTTTGTCAACTTTGTGAGCTTGGTACTGCAGAATTAATGGCAATTCAGTTGTGTGTTTTCATTCATCTATTCGGAATATTATTCGTTGATGGGTTTACAAGAACTGTGAGTCTGAATTTAATAATTCAATATTCATTATCTGGGGGAAGAGCAGCAAGTATTGAGCAGATTGCATTTTAAAATCTTGAAAATCTAAAGGATTCCCCTCCAACTGCATGAATAGAAATGCCGCCTAGGAACAAGTTCCACTTTCCAAGGCCTTACATTTTTCCCAGTTCTTCTGGAAGGATTGATCAGACAGATCAAACACAAATAAAATTCCTTAACCCCAAACTGTTAATTCTCCTGTTTTACCAGCAAGTGTGTGAATTAAGATATTTTACACTGTGTCACTTCTGCCAAACCTTCAGTTGCTGGGTCCCACTCAGTTGCTGGCACTAAAGTGATACACTCCTTCAGTTTTATGAATCTGGCAAGAAAACAGACCAATTGTTTTCTGCTCACTGGGTAGGGCATTGATTTCAGGCAAAATCAGGAATCTTTTCCCAAAGCTTATCCATCATTTACAAGGCACAAGTCAGGATTGCGATGGAATACACCCCACCTATCCATTAGTGTGGTGCCAAACAACACTCAAGAAGCTCAACACCATCCACAAAGCAGCACACTTGACTGGTACCCCATCCAACAACATTCATTGTCTACACCACCAATGCAACAGACCTTTTGGATGGACCATTGAAAAGATCCACTGCAGCAACTTACCAAGGGTTCTTCATTGCTGCCTCTAAACCTGTGCATCTACCCCTCCCCCCCCCCCCCCCCCCCCCCCGCCCCCCCCCCCCCCAGAGTGATAAGGGCACCAGACAGATGGGAGTGTCACCACTACCTCTAAGTCTCACATCAAAATGTTCTCCTGTTAGTTAAGAAAAAAGGTGGTTCTTTTAATTGCAGGAGGCAGAGATTCATTGTGTGAGAGGGAGTGATTGACAGCAGTTCCAACAGGAAATGGAGGGACAGGACCTGACTTTAAAAGGCAGCTTGAGCCTTACAAGGATGGCCTGATGGGAAACTAGGTTTCTTCTTCGGATTAAATCCTCAAGGCTAACAGGATGATATCTTTTATTTTGAGAGAGATTGAACATAAAGCAAGACTTCACGTTTCAGTTATACAAAGCATTGGTGAGACCACATCTGGAATGCTATGCGCAATTTTGGTCTTTTAACTTAGTAAAGACTGTAAATCCACTGGAGGCAGTTCAGATGAAGTTTACTAAATTGTCACCTGGAATGGGTGGGTTGTCTTATGAGGATAGGTTGGATAGGCTGGGCTACTTTCCACAGGAATTTAGATGCATAAGAGGGTGACTTGATCGAAGTTAAAGAATGTCTCCTCTTGCGGATCAGTCCAGAACAAGGAGAAACTGTTTAAAAATTATGGCTCACATTTTTTGGATAGAAATGAGGAGAATTGTCTTACTCTTTGAGTTGTGCCACTTTGGAATCTGCCTCAGAAGGTGGTGGAGGCGAAGCCATTAAATATCTTTACTGCAGATGTAGACAGATTGTCGTTAGGCCAGGGAATCAAAGGACATCTTTGGGAACGTGAAATCCAAAACACAAACAGATCAGGCATGATCTTATTGAATGGTGAACCAAGCACAAGGGATAGAATGGTCTTCTTCTGCTCCTATTCTATGTATGTACATTCATCTGGGTTCCCTACATTGAACGCATTATGTGCTGATCCAGCACACAGAACCACAGCATATTTTCAGATATTCATTGTGTACTACCTGAGCATTTGAGGCCTGGAATCACGCTCTGTTCAGAAATCCATATGAATCTTCATAGATGACCTCCAATTCTGTGTGAGTACCTCTGATTGCTCAACATGACAGCTATGCTATAAAACTCCAGTGATCAGCAATTTGGTTGTCCATCGAAAAAGACAAAGAAATATTTTTGTAGATCTAATCTTAATCCCAGACAGAACTACTAAATCACTTAAGAATGGTTTAGATGAGCAGAGCATTTAATATAAGAGAATTGTGGTTGCTGGCAAGAGGATCAGTAATACAAACAGTTACTCTGCATGGAAATTCATTCTATCCTGGCATTGGAGTACTGTCTTTCTCTAAAGACTACTAAATGTGTATAGCAGTTTTGATTAGTGATGTGCTTGTCATGGTGTGAAATAGCTGGTTTCAAATCCCCTAACAAACAAATCAAACTGAAAGGTCCTCTTAAAACATAGGAGAACGTCAGGACTGTAGATGCTGGAGACCAGAGTCAAAATGTGTGGTGCTGGAAAAGCACAACAGGTCAGGCAGCATCCAGGGAGCAGGAGAGTTGATGTTTCGGGCATAGGCCCTTCATCAGGAATGTGAGGGGGTGAAGGGGACTGAGAGATAAGTATGAGATAAGTAAGAGGAAGGTAGTTGGAAAGGCGATAATTAGATGCAGGTGGGGGTAGATAGTGATAGGTCGGAGGGCAGGGGGTGCAGATAGGTATGAAGGAAGATGGACAGGTAGAACAGTTCAAGAGGGCGATGCTGAGTTGGGGGGTTAGATCTGGGATGAGGTGGGGGGAAGGGAGATTAGGAAGTCGATGTTGATGTAGTATGGTTGAAAGGTCCCAAGGCGGAAAATGAGGCATTCTTCCTCCAGGCATCGGGTGTCTTTGAATTAGCAGTGGATGAGACCCAGGACTTTTACCTGTCCTTGGCAGAGTGGGAGGGAGTGGCCATAGGGTGGTGCAGTTGTTTAGTGCATTTGTTCCAGAGATGTTCCCTGAAATGTCCCATGTGTTGGCGTCCTGTCTCTCCAATGTAGAGAAGACCACATTGAGAGCAATAGACACAGTAGATGAGGTGTTTGGATGTACAAGGCTTTGAGGCCTTGGACAGATGTGAGGGGGGAGTTGTGGGCACAAGGTTTACACCTCTCGTGGTGGCAAGGGAAGGTAGAGGATGTGGAAGGTACGTTGTGGACCTAACGAGGGAGTCATAGAACGCAGATAGGAATGGGGAGGGAAATATGTCTCTGGTGGTGGGGTTTGATTGTAGGTGTGGAAATGGTGGAGAATTACGCGCTATATCTGGAGATTAGTGGGGTGGAAAGTGAGGACCTGGGGAGTTCTAACCTTGTTGTGGTTGGAGGGGTGGGGTTCAAGGGCCGAGATGTGAGACATGGAGGAGATGTACTGGAGGGCATTGTTGATCGTGGGAGGGAAAATTGTGGTCCTTGAAATAGGAGGTCATCTGGGATGTCCTTGGGTCCTGGGAGCAGATATAGCGGAGGCAGAGGAATTGGGAATAAGGGATGATGTTTTTAGAGGAAGGAGGTGTGGGAAAAGATGTAGTCCACGTAGCTGTGGGAGTTGGTAGGTTTGAAGTAGATATTTTGTGTTGAGTCGGTTGACAGAGGTGGCTTCAGAGAGGTTGAGGAAGGGGAGGAGGTGTCCAAAATGGTCCAGGTGAACTTAAGGTCAGGGTGGAAGGTTTTAGCGAAGTTGATGAACTGTTCAACCTCCTCGTAGGAGCACGAGGTGGCTTTGATACAGTCATCAATGCAGCGGAGGAAAAGGTGGTGAATGGTGCCAGTGTAACTGCGGAAGAAGGATTGCTCCATGTTGTCCTATGAAGAGGCATGCATAGCGGCTGCCCATGTGGGTCTCTGCGGAAGGGTGCTGTTTCGGCCAGCGGGAAGGGAAGAAACAGAGGGCTTGGAGGCCTTCGTCATGGCATATGGACATGTATAGGGACTGGATGTCCATAGTGAAGATGAGGCATTGGGGCTGGGGAAATGAAAGTCATGGAGGAAGTGGAGGCCGTGGGTGGTGTCCTGAATGTATGCAGGGAATTCCTGGATCAAGGAGGACAGGATGATGTCGAGATTTGAGGAGAAATGTTCAACGGGCAAGAACAGGCGGAGACGATGGATCAACCGGGGAGTCAGATTTGTGGATTTTGGATTAGAGGCAGGACTGGGCGGTGTGGGATTCCGGGAATGAGTTTGGAGGCTGTAGGTAGGACATCCCCTGAGGTGATGAGGTTGTGGATGGTCTGCGAGATGATGGTTTAGTGATGGGAGGTGAGGTAGTAGTCAAGGAGGCAGTAGGACGAGGTGCCTGTGAGTTGGCGCCTGGCTTCAGTGGTGTACCAACTACAGCAGCCCCCACAAGTCTTCTCCTTTGAATCCTCCCACTTCCTTTAGACCAAAGAGGTAGCCATGGGCACCCATGTGGACCCCAACTATGCCTGTCTCTCCATAGGATACGTGGAACAGTCCATCTTCCATAGTTACACTGGCATCATCCCCCACCTTTTCCTCCACTACATTGATGACAGTATCTGTGTCACATCATGCTCCCACAAAGAGGTTGAACAGTTCATTAACTTCACAAACACCTTCCATCCTGACCTGAGGTTCACATGAACCATCTCAGACACCTCCCCCACTTCCTACACCTCACCATTTCCAACTCCATTGACTGTCTCAAAGGGACATCTATTTCAGGGACTCCCAATTCCTCCGCCTCTGCCATATCTGCTCCCAAGAGGAGCAATTCCACTCCAGGACATACCAGATGCCCTCCTATTTCAAAGATTACAATTTCCCCTCCCACATGATCAACAATGCCCTCCATCGCATCTCCTCCACTTACCACCCTTGAACCCCATCCCTCCAACCACAACAAGGATTGACCCCTACCTTCCACCCCACTAATCTCCAGATAGAGTGCATTATCCTCCACCATTTCCGCCATCTACCATCAGACCCCACTACCAGAGATATATTTCCCTCCCCACCACTATCTGTGTTCCGCAGTGACCATTCCCTCCATGACTCCCTCATTAGTCCACGCCCAACACCAACCCACCTTCCTGGCAGCTTCCCTTACCGCTGCAAAGGTAAAACCCGCACCCACACTTTGCCCTCACCTCCGTCCAAGGCCCCAAGGGATCCTTTCACATCTGGCAGAGATTTTCCTACACCTCCAAACACCTCATCTATTGTGTCCATTGCTCTTGATGTGGTCTACTCTATGTTGGGAGATGGAACACCAACCCATGGAGTGTTTCAGGGAATATCTCTGGGACACACACACCAAACAACCTCACCGCCCTGTGGCCAACCACTTCAACTCCCCCTCCCACTCTACCAGGGACATGCAAGTCCTGGGCCTCCTCCACTGCCAAATCCAAGGCACCCAACACCTGGAGGAAGAATGCCTCATCTTCCACCTTGGTACCTTCCAACCACACTGCATCAACATTGACTTCACTAGTTTCCTAAACTTCCCTCCCCCCACCTCATCCCAGATCCAACCCTCCAACTCAGCACCACCCTCTTGAACTGTCCTACCTGTCCATCTTCGTTCCCACCTATCCGATCCACCCTCCCGTCCCACCTATCACTATCACCCCCCACCTGCATCTACCTATTGCCTTGCCAGCTACCTTCACCCCACCCCCACCTCCACTGTCCTACTTATCTCTCAGCCCCCTTCCCCCCCTACATTCATGGTGAAGGGCTTATGCCCGAAAACGTCAACTCTCCTGCTCCTCGGATGCTGCCTGACCTGCTGTGTTTTTCCAGTGCCACACCTCTCAAAACATACCCTATTTTCAGCATGTACATGGACTCATTTTGTCGTCAATTTACATTAAAGATTGGAACTGAGTGGATATGGGAGAGCCATTTGGCTTGGTTAAGTGGTCCTCTCCAAAGACTGTATCAAAGTTGGAAGTGTCATGCAGCAGACATTCCATTCATCAAACTTCCACTGAAATGGCATAAAACAGAGGCAAGAATATAGTATTAACTCACTCCTTATTCATCTCCTACATTTAAACATCCATAAGCAACAAAACTCTGCTGCCTAGATCTCAACTCATACCAAATGCCAATCCCTATCACCATTTGCTGACCTTCAATGGCTCCCTATCAAGCAATATCTTGTTTCAAAAATTCTCATCTTTGTTTTCAAGTCCCCACAAAGTATTACCCCTTCCTATATCTGTAATCTCCTTGAGTCCTGCTATCCTCCAAGACTTCTGCACTTCTCCAATTCTAGTGTCTTGTGTATCCTCAATTTTAACCGTTCCCCATTGGCGGAGGTCTCTTCAGTTGCATAAGCTCCAAGCTCTGGAATTCCCTCTGTGAACCTCTCCATCTCCCGACTTCACTCTCCTCCTTTAAGACACTCCTAAATGCTGTTTAACCAGGATTTTGATCACCTGACTTAATGTCTCTTTATATGGTTGAGTATCATAATAGGTTTTGTAGTGCTCCTGTGAAGCACCATGTGATGTTTCATTAGAACAAAGAACAAAGTACAAGACAGCACTGGAACAGGTCCTTCAGCCCTCCAAGCTCATGCCAACACACGTTGCCCTTCCATGCTAAAACTGTCTTCACTTACAGGATCCATATCCCTCTATTCCCTTCCTATTCATGTATTTGTTCAGGTGCTTCTTGAATGCTGTTATTTGTCTGCTTCCACCACCACCTCCTCTGGTAATGCATTCTGGCCACTCCCCACCCTTTGTGTGAAAGACTTATCTTGCACATCTCCTTTAAACTTTCTCCTCTGCACCTTGAATCTGTGTCCCCTAATAATTGACCCTTCTACCCTGGGAAAAAGCTTCATGCTTTCAATAGATTAAAGGTATAATATTATGTTAGGAAGACTTTTCATATTTATATTTTCTTGGAGAACCTACGTTTTGAAGGATTGCAAAGAAAATATTTATCTCAAGTTTTGTGAAAACAAATACGTCTTCTTTAGAAAAGAGCATTAAAAGGCCATTATGCACATTGAGATTTGTTAACAAGGTTTCCAAGGAAATCACATGTTTACCAATAACTGCTTGTTCTGCTGTAGACCCTGTTGGACCTGCCTGAATAGTGACTTGATGGAGGCTATCTTGGTATCTGGAATTAGTTGAGGAGCAAGAAACCTGGGAGGAAAGATTACCCAGCTGATCGCTTCTATTTCTCAAAAGAACCGTCTTGTCAAGTTCAGGGGAAAACCTATAGCTTCCCCTGAAAGTTGTTGAAAGACCTTAGATTTAAGATTAGATTAGATTCCCTATGGTGTGGAAACAGGCCCTTCGGCCCAACAAGTCCACATCGACCCTCCAAAGAGTAACCCACCCAGACCCAGTTCCTTCTGACTAATGCACCTAACACCACGAGCAATTTAGCATGGCCAATTCACCTGACCAGCACATCTTTGGATTGTGGGAGGAAACCGGAGCACCTGGAGGAAACCCACACAGACAGGGGGAGAATGTGCAAACTCCACACAGACAGTCACCTGGGGTGGGAATTGAACCGAGGTCCCTGGCGCTGTGAGGCAGCAGTGCTAACCACTGTGCCACCATGCATTTCCTGAGCAAGCTGTGTCTGTCAAGACTCCATAGGACAATGTGCATAATTAGTGACTTGACTATGCATGCCAAAAACCCTAATCACCAGAGAGTGAATCTCTGCAGAGAGAATGTTTTCTCCGTACCTGAAATACGTGGGTGCTTTGGATTTCTTAACGGAATAAATACTTTAATTTCCATATTACTGTCTGTATGTTAACCAGTCATTCAGTAAGTTTTACTAAGTTTGTTTTGATAATAAAACAACAATTTTGTGTTTATTAAGAAAATGAATTGATAAATCTTTTTATTTAAAACATGAGATTTTTAAGGCATTTATTGGCCGTGTCTGTAACCCAGAGATATATTTTTATTTTTGTAGTGATTATAATAAGGTCAGCCAGCTAGACTTCATACAATATGAGTTCCCTGATTGGGGTTGTTAATCTGGGAGCCCTGGCTGACATAAGAATAAGAATGTCAAACATCCTGTTCTCTCTGAGAGCTGGTTCTGAGGGAGCTGGATCAGTGTCAAGGACTCTCCACATGTAGATAAAGGGTGACTTGGTGACAGGGTATTGGCCTCTATGCAGTTATTTCAATTTTATGTGTTATCTGTGGAGTAATCAAACTAGAACAATAGGACACTCTTCCAGCCTTTATTGCAACAATAAGTATGCCTTTTTTTGTTTTATTTATATAGCATATGCAACATAACATAGATAATAGTGAAATAATTCACTTTGGCAAGAAAAACAAAATGGCAGAGTATTACTGAAATGGTGATAGATTAGAAAATGTGGTTGTGTAAAGGTGCTCCTGTACATCACCCTTGGCAGCAAACAGTGAGGAAGACAAATCATATGTAGGTCTTCATTACTATGGGACTTCAGCATAGGAGCAAGGATGTCTTATTACAGTTTCACAGGACCTTGGTGGAATAGTGTGCAGTTTTGGTCTCCTTACCTAGGAAGGGATGTATGAGCTAATTAGAGATTGTGGCAACTAAACCTGCGCTCACTAGAGTTTAAAAGCATGAACAGGGATCTCATTGAAATGTATAACCTTCTGTGTTCTGATTGCAGCTGATAGAATTGATAATATTTTAGTCTCTAATTTTGAAACCTGTGCTGTCTTTTCCAGGTTCAGTAGCAAAATCACATGATCATCTCAATTTGAGCACAGAAATGGTTCAGTAATCACAGTTAATAGCGGTCAGTCATTCTGCCTGGTTTTATTCCAAACACTTCTCCATGAGTCACTTCAATCTGAAGTCAGGTGCACTGACTCAGATTTCTCCTCCAGTTACACAATAGGATCACTGCAAAAGCCTGGCTTTATGTCAGGCAGCTACACTGCAATCAAAATTACAACCACTCCTGTGCAACAGGAATTATGTACTTAAAGGGCTAGATTTAAGTTATTGCTGACAAACATGGCCATTCTGAGGGCAGGCTGTGTTTGTCAAACAGGATCTGCACTGCAACATCAGGCAGCATCCGAGGAGCAGGAAAATCGACGCTTCGGGCACAAGCCCTTCATCAGGAATGAGGCTTGTGGGCTGGGGACCTGAGAAGTCAATGGGAGGGGGGGGTGGGACTAGGGGGGAATGTAGCTGGGAATGCAATAGGTAGATGAAGGTGAGAGAGAAGGTGATAGGTCGGAGTGGAGGGTGGAGCAGATAGATGGGAAAGGTGATGGACAGGTCAGGAGGGCGGTGCTGATTTGGAGGCTTGGGACTGGGAATAATGTGGGGGAAGGGGAAATGAGGAAACTTTTGAAATCCACATTGATCTGGTGTGGTTGCAGGGTCCCAAGGCGGAATATGAGGCATTCTTCCTCCAGGCGGTCGGGTGGTTAGGGTTTGGTGATGGAAGAGGCCCAGGACCTGCGTGTCCTTGATGGAGTGGGAGGGGGAGTTGAAGTGTTCAGCCATGGGGCAGTGGGGTTGGTTGGTGCAGGTGTCCCAGAGATGTTCTCTGAAATGATCTGCAGGTAGGCAACCTGTCTCCTCAATGTAGAGGAGACCACATCGGATGTAACAAATACAGTAGATGACATTGTTGGAGGTACAGGTAATTTTCTGTTGGATGTGGAAGGATCCTTTGGGGCCTTGGATGGAGGTGAGGGGAGTGGTGTGGGCACAGGTTTTGCACTTCCAGCGGTGGCAGGGAATTGTGCAGGGAGTGGGGTGTTGTCTGGTGGATCTGACGAGAGAGTCACATAGGGAATAGTCTCTCTAGAATATTGGTAAGGGTGGGAAGGGAAATAGATCTCTTGTGGTGGGGTCTGTTTGTAGGTGGCGGAAGTGGCAGAGGATGATGCGATGTATGCAGAGGTTGGTGGGGTAGAAGGTGAGGACTGAGGGGTTCTGTCCTTGTTGCATTGGGAGGGGTAGGGTTCAAGGGTGGTGATGCGGGATGTGGAGGAGATGCATTGGATGGTATCATCAACCACGTGAGAAGGGAAATTGTGATCTTGGAAGAGGAGGTCACCTGGGATTTTCTAAGGTGGAATTGGTCATCCTAGGAACAGATGCAGTGGAGGTGGAATTGGTCATCCTAGGAACAGATGCAGTGGAGGTGGAGGAATTGGGAAGCCTCTAAACTCATTGTCTGTGAACCCCACACCGCCCGTTTCTATCTTCTACCAAAGATTCACAAGCCTGACTTCCCTGGTCGGCCCAGTGTCTCAGCCTGCTCCTGTCCCACTGAACTCAGCTCTGCTTACCTTGACACCATCCTGTCTCCCTTAGTCCAGGAACTCCCCACCAACGTTCAAGACACCACCCAAAGTAACTTGAAGGTTGGCAAGGAAGACCCTGGGAAAAACAGCAGTAACAAAAACCTGAACAAAGATATTAGTGGGAAAAGGTGAATTAGGAGGAGGTGTTGCAGTGTTATGTAGACGTAGGTAGGCAGTCTTTGTCATGAGTATAATGTGGAGTTTGAAGCTCCCTTGAACTAGATATCAAGGTTTTTCAGATTTGTTCAGCATGCATAAGTAACTAGGAGGAGGAGGAGGCCATCTGTGATTCTTCTAAGGTAGAATTGGTCATCCTCCAGGACTTTTGTGTCCCCGCCCCCTAACGCCGCATATTCACTATGGACATCCAGCCCTTGTAGACATCCAACCGCCACACGAAGGCCTCCAAGCCCTCTGTTTCTTCCTCTCACGCTGTCCCAACCAGTGCCCTTCCACCGACACCCTTATTCGCCTGGCTGAACTGATCCTCATCCTTAACAATTTCTCCTTGCAATCTTCTCACTTCCTCCAAACCAAAGGGGTGGCCATGGCACCCGCGTGGGACCCAGCTATGCCTGCCTCTTTGTCAGGTGTGTGGAACAGTCTATCTTCCGCAGTTACACCGGCACCATCGCCCACCTGTTCCTCCACTACATCGATGACTGTATCGGCGCCGCCTCGTACTCCCACAATGAGGTTGAACAGTTCATCAACTTCACCAACACCCCCACCTCAAATTCACCTGGACCATCTCAGACACCTGCTCCCCTTCCTGGACCTCCCCATCTCCATCTCCAGCAACTGACTAACCACGGACATCTACTACAAGCCCACCAATTCCCACAGCTACCTACGCCTCCTCCCACCCTACCTCCTGTAAAAATGCCATCCCTTATTCCCAATTCCTCCACTTCATCCGCATCTATTTCCAGATTGACCAATTTTACCTTAGAAAATCACAGATGGCCTCCAACTTCCAAGATCGCAATTTCCCTTCCCACATGGTTGACGATGCTGTCTAGCACATCTCCTTCCCTAACCGCATCTCTGCCCTTGAACCCCACCCCTCCCAACGCAACAAGGATAGAATCCCCCTGGTCCTCACCTTCCAGCCACCAACCTCCGTATACATGCATCATCCTCTGCCACTTCCTCCACATGCAAACAAACCCACCACGAGAGATATATATTCTTCCCCACACCATTCCCTCCGCAACTCGCTTGTCAGGTCCACATCCCCCACCAGCCCACACCCCACGCCCGGCACTGCAACATCCCTGGAGTAGTTGGCAGTTTGGAAGCTAGCACTACATTTGGTAAGGTTCAGGAGTGGACAGGAGGGGCAACCAAGGAGAGGAGAAGCTTGCGTAGTAGCGACCAACATTACTCAGGTATTATTGTCACCACACCACACAAAGGATTTTCACATTACTCTCGACAACCATCTTCAGTCAAGTTCCTGAACAAAAGCAGACATTCTGCTATAGTGGCAGATTAGGAACTGGGATTTGGATTGGGATTGGGATCCTGTCATGTCATGAGGTTGTAAACAGGAAGACATTCCAGCTAGTCAGATTGGCAATAGTTGCTTGTGATCAGGAACAGGCAGTCAGTCTTCTTTAGTGATTTTCAACATGCTTTATTCTCCACAGCATTGGCAATGGAAGTCTTTCTCAATATTTCCAATTTTTATTTAATCAACTCCACTTCTGGTTCAGTTTGTATTTTCAAGGTATTTTTTTTCTCTGCTTTAATTCCATTAAGAAGTTGGAAAGAGTTTCACAGTTGGAAAGTGGAGTTAGGCTGTGATCTTATTGAATGGTGCAGCAGGCTCAGGGAGCTGAAATGGCCTCCTCCTGCTCTTAGATTAGATTAGATTACATTACAGTGTGGAAATAGGCCCTTCGGCCCAACAAGTCCACACCAACCCGCCGAAGCGCAACCCACCCATACCCCCACATTTACCCCTTACCTAACACTAGGGGAAATTTAGCATGGCCAATTCACCTGACCTGCACATCTTTGTGACTGTGGGAGGAAACCGGAGCACCCGGAGGAAACCCACGCAGACACGGGGAGAACATGCAAACTCCACACAGTCAGTCGCCTGAGGTGGGAATTGAACCCGGGTCTCTGACGCGGTGAGGCAGCAGTGCTAACCACTGTGCCACCGTGCTGCCCACGGTGCTTTTATAGAACATAGAACAATACAGCGCAGAACAGGCCCTTCGGCCCTCGATGTTGCGCTGACCTGTGAACTATTCTCAGCTCAGCCCCCTACACTATCCCAAAATCATCCATGTGCTTATTTAAGGATTGTTTAAATCTCCCTAATGTGGCTGAGTTAACTACCTTAGCAGGTAGGGCATTCCACACCCTTACCACTCTCTGCATAAAGAACTTGCCTCTGACATCTGTCTTAAATCTATCACCCCTCAATTTGTAGTTATGCCCTCTTGTACAAGCTGACATCATCATCCTAGGAAAAAGTCTTTCTCTGTCTACCCTATCTAATCCTCTAATCATCTTGTATGTCTCTATCAAATCCCCCCTTAGCCTTCTTATTTCCAATGAAAACAGACCCAAGTCTCTCAGCCTTTTAACATCAATGTTATCATTCCAACATCAACCAACTAAGCTTCATAATTATCTTGGGATGCCCATTATGTGGTACACTGGAAAGTCAAAGCCAATGATTTCAGCTGCTGTAACACATTATTGTTTTTTCCCTATTCCTAGTTACTTATGCATGCTGAACAAATCTGAAAAACCTTTATATCTAATTCAAGTGAGCTTCAAACTCCACATCACATTCATGACATGCTTATCTACATCTACATAACACTGCAACACCTCCTCTTAATTCACCTTTTCCCACTAATATCTTTGTTCAGGTTTTTGTTACTGCTGTTTCTCCCAGGGTCTTCCTTGCCAACCTCCAAGTTACTTTGGGAGATCCACATATATCTGATTGGAAGGCTGTAAGAGATCCCATGGTATTATCTGCAAAACAAAAGGGGAATTATCCCCAATCTCTTTAACATATCTACCCCTCAGTTAACATTACAAATACAGATAATCCAGTCATTATCACATTGGATATTGTGAGAATTTGCTGTACACAAATTAGCTCCCACATTTCCCACATTACGGCAGCGACTTCAATTCAAAGTATGTCAATGGTCACTATGGCTACGTTTTTGTATTCACTCATGGGATGAGGGCATCACTGGTTAGGCCAACATTGATTGCCCATCCCTAATTGTCCAGAGGGCAGTTAAGAGTCAACCACATTGCTGTAGGTCTGGAGTCACATGTAGATCAAACCAGGTAAGGATGTTTGTTTCCTTCCCTAATGGACATGAATCAACCAGATAGGTTTTTCCAATAATAGACAATAGTTTCATTGTTATCATTAGACTTTTAATTCTGGATTTTTATTGAATTCAAATTCCACCATCTGCCATTACAGGATTCATACCTGGGAACCCAGAACATTACGTGGGTCTCTAGATTAACAGTGATAATACCACTAGGTCTTCACCTCTCGATCCTAACGGATTGTTCATACAATCCTCGTCATAGTCTTTAAATATTTTCATGACTTACACTTCATGTTCTCTCTGAAACCTCTTTTAACTCTATATACCAAGCTGTTTTCAACTCTGGCCCTTGATGTGTCACTGGCTCCCCTTATGCTATTGTTTGTGACAGGCATTTCCAGTCTGCTCTTTCAATAATCTTCAATTCTTTCAATAATACCCTCCATTTCTCCTTCAATTTTGAAAACACTTCTCAAAGTCAAGAATAGAATTTCTTGTGATGGCATGTGTTGGGAAGTTATTTCTGAAATGCTCAATTTTGCACCCATTTTCTGATATCAACTTGCACCTAAATTTCCTAAGAATCTCAATAGCAAATGGCAGAACATAAAAATTACCACAAGCAAATTGCAACCAGCAAAACTCAGACCACATATTTTGTTCTTTAAGGATATAAGTTTCAGTTTAAAACTACTTTGCCATTCTTCATACACAGTATTACTAAAACATTTAGTTGTGGAAGCATTTCAATTTCTCATATGACTCACACAGATGCCATAAACCAGCTTTCACAGAAAGAGAAAAATACAGTGCAGGTCCCATTGAGGATATATGCAATTCATTAAAATATCAATTTAATGAAAAAGATATCACAACAAAACACCAGAACAATGAAATTGCTTCCTCCTGTGCCTAAAATTCTGGGCAGAATTGTATAGTCTTGCAAATTTTTATATTCGCAGGAAGTTCACCAGTGCAGCTATTTAACCTGGGGTACAACTATTACAATGAGCCAAGATGAATTCGGAAACAGTGATCAATTAATATATATATATATATTAGATGCAACAAACCCATTAAATGGTACAAAAGTACAAAGGTTCAATGGTGGGGTAGGGATGTGGAAAAACAGAGGAATTGGAGATGTTTAAAGAACGTGTCTTTTGCCACAATGAGGTGAAATGTACAGCAGAGATGGATCAATAGCTTGATAATTAAAAACCTACTTGTTTTTTTGGAGCTGGCCTTTGATAATTTTGCCTGCAGGAAATCAGCCATTTCTTTGTCTTCCTCTCTTTCCCTGTGATAAAAGCAACAAAATTCAGTGGACACCATTTATCAGATATCTGATAGCTGTTTTCTTTTATTCACTTGTAGGATGTGGGTGTCACTGGCTGGCCAGCATTTATTTCCCATCCTTACTTGCCATTGAGAAGGTGGTGGTGAACTGCCTTCTTGAACTACTGCAGTTCACTTGCTGTGGGTTGACCCACAGTGCCACTAAAGAGGGAGTTCCAGGATTTTGACCCAGCAACAGTAAGGAACGACGAAATATTTCCAACTCATGATTGTGAGTGGCTTGAAGGGGAACCTGAAGATGGTGATGTTCCTATATATCTGCTGCCATTGTCCCTCTAGTTGGAATCAGTCATGGTTTGGGAAGTACTGCCTTCGGAGTACTTGGAGAATTTGTGCAGTGTGTCTTGTAGAAGTTACACACTGCTGCTCCTGAGTGATCGGTGATGGACGGAATGGATGCTTCTGGATGTGGTGCCATTCAAGCAGGATGCTTTGTTCTGGATAGTGTCAAAGCTTCCTGAGTATTGTTGGAGCTGCACTCATCCAGACAAGTGGGGAGTATCCGATCACACTCCTGACTTGTGCCTGGTAGATAGTGGACAGACTTTGGGAAGTCAGGAGGTGAGTTACTTGCTGCAGTATTCCGAGCCTCTTACCTGCTCTTGTAGCCACTGTGTTTATACAGTTTCATGTTAATAATAAGCTCCTGGATGTTAATCATGGGAGAGTCAATGTTGGTAATGCCACTGACTATCAAGGGACAGTTGTAGATTGTCTCTTATTGGTGCTAATCATTGTCTGGCATTTGTTTGGCCCAAATGTTACTTGATACTTTTCAGGCTCAGTCTGGAAATTATCCAGGTCTTGCTGCACTTAAAGATGGACTGCTTAGGTATGTAAGGAGTCATGAATGGTGTTGAACAATCATTGGCGAAAATGGCCACTTCTGACCTTATGATGGAGGGAAGGTCATTGATGAAGTAGCTGATGATGGTTAGGCCTAGGACACTACCCTGAGAAACACCTGCAGAGATGACTGACCACCAATAACCACGACCATCTTCTTATATATCAGGTATGAATACAAGCAGTGGAGGGTTTTCCTCTGATTCCCACTGACTCCCAGGCAGTGATACTCAATGGTATTACTATCAATGAACCCCCACGATTTGTTAGAGCCTCTTGATGCTACATTCAGTCAGTTGTGGCCTTGATGTCAAGAGCTGTCACTCTCACCTCACCTCTGGGATTCTGTTGTTTTGTCCATGTTTGAACTAAGGCTGTAATGAGGTCAGGAGCTGAGTGGCCCTGGCGGAACCCAAACTAGGCATCATTGAGCAGGTTATTGCTCAGCAGGTGCTGCTTGATAGCACTGTTCATGACACTTTCCATCACTTTACAGATAATCGAGAGTACACTGATGGGGTGATAATTAACCGGGTTGGATTTGGCCTGTTTTTTATGTACAGGACATACCTGGGTAATATTCCATATTGTCAGGTATACAGATATGTCAGTATTGTAGCTGTTCTGGAACAGTTTGGCTAGTGGTTCACCAAGTTCAGGATTATCAACACATCTACAAAGATATCACATTCAATAATTCAAGCCTCAGATCCTTGATCCTGCATTGGAAGTTATTTCAGAAGCTTGTTGAAGTAAAGATTCTGTACCTCAGTCTTTCAAATTCAACATCATCCACGAGAAAATCCCTTGTCTCGACCAGCTTGTGTATCTGTTGCAACAATTCTTCTTCCTTCTGTTTATCTTCATTTGATTTGTCTTTATCTAGATTTACAAATGAGAATGTCAGTTAAGTCAGTGTTTATAGAGAAAGGTGATATTTTTAAAAATCTCACTTCCAGAAACAGCTGAGTCATACTGACTAGCAATGTCTTCATTTTGATGCCTCATCTGCATGGAATTAACTGCTTTGTGTGTGTTACAATTAACACTATGCCCAAGTTAGGAAGGGGAAGATCAGTGGTGGTTCTGTAGGTTGACTCTTGACTCTGAAATATAAGGTTATGGGTTCATATCTCATTCCAAAGACCTGAGACCAAACAGCTAGCGTGTTGTGCAGTGTAGAATAAAAGGGCTGTTGCATTAGTGGAAGGGCTGTCTTTATGATAAAACATTAAAACTAAAGTCCTGTTTAGTGAATGTCATTATTTTGAAGAAGAGCAGAGGAATTCTCCTGATCAATATTTATCCTCCAATCAACATGAGAAAAACAGATTACGTTCGCTTGACAGTACAGAATTTGAATATTGCTGAAAACAGATACATGTTTCAAAAACATTTTATTTTGCACACACATCAGGACAAATACAAGAATGCTAAACTTCCAAACAATTTATACTACAGAAGAAAAGAGTGATTACTGGTTTGGCAGTTCAACTCTGATTAACTGAGATATTGCTATGGAAAAAGCAAAAGATACACTGGCCATTGTCATATTGCTGTTTATGGGGAAAATGCTGACAGAAAATTAGCCTTTGTGTTTCACAAATTACAACAATGACTACACTGTGATTCACTTCATGACTGGAGATTGCTTTGGAATATCCTAAGGTTGTGAAACACAATTTCAGGTGGCACAGTGCCTCAGTGGTTGCCTCACAGCGTCAGGGACCCGGGTTCAATTCCTGCCTCAGATGTCTGTATGGATGATTTGGAGATGCCGGTGTTAGACCGGGATGTACTCCGGGTTATAGTCCAACAGGTTCAATTGGAAGCACTGGATTTTGGAGTTCTTCCAATTAAATCTGTTGGACTATAACCTGGTATTGCCTGTGTGGAGTTTGCACATTCTCCCAGTGTCTGCATGGGTTTCCTCCGGGTGCTCCAGTTTCCTCTCACAGTCCAAAGATGTGCAGGCCAGATGAATTGGCCATGATAAATTGACCGTAGTGTTAGGTGCATTAGTCTGGGGTAAAATATACGGAAGGGGAAATGGGTGTGGGTGTGTCACTCTTTGCAGGGTTGGTGTGGACTTGTTGGGCCAAAGGGCCTGTTTCCATATTGTAGGGAATCTAATCTAATCTAAAAAATAACAGTCAGAAGGGGCTTTAAATTAAAGTGACTATCTTGTTACTTCTGTTAAAGTATATTTGAAAACAGAATTGGGATATGCTGTGCTACTATGAGTTCATTAGCCTGCCAGGGCCCACTTTTGAGTCTTGTATACAATAACTGAGCATCCTCCAATAAACTAAGGGTTACTTTCCTGTATACTGCTGTGAGTAACCCAACAGAAAAGTCAGAGGGCATTAAAAACAAGCTTGTAAGTATTTTCTTCGAACACTTTAGTTACAAAAATATTGGAGATGGGAAACAATAGGGTGGCACAATGGCTCAGTGGTTAGCACTGCTGCCTCACAGCACCAGGGTCCCAGGTTTGATTCCAGCCTTGGGCAACTGTCTGTGTGGAGTTTGCACATTCTCCCCGTGTCTATGTGGGTTTCCTCCGGGTGCTCCGGTTTCCTCCCACAATCCAAAGATGTGCAGGTAAGGTGAATTGGCTGTGCAAAATTGCCCATTGTGTTAGGTGCATTAATCAGAGGGAAGTGGGTCTGGGTGGGTTACTCTTCAGAGAGTCGGTGTGGACTTGTTGGGCCAAAGGGCCTGTTTCCACATTGTAGGGAATCTAATCTAAAAGTCCATTTGACAGATAGAACGATGACATGTAACTAAACCTCAGGCATATGTCTTTTCAGAACTGGAAACCTGATTGACTACTTGAATCAGTTATCAGAGAGCACTTCTGGGAATTTATATAAAAAAGAATCAAGAAAAAGTAAACATTCCAAAGGAGGCTTCCAAATTTCACATGCAGTTTTTGTTCTTTAGAACAAGACATTCACATTAAATAATCACAATCCTAACTCATACAAAAGACTGTGTTGTCCTGAACAACTCAAATATTTTGCATGTAAGCAGAATTAATTTTTTTTCTAAGCTAAGATGTTGACAAATAACTTGGCACTCCATTTTAATCAGTACCCACTGATGCCTGCTAGCTGTGATGAGTTGGCAGGCAGTGTTGGTGAGGACAGTGTTCAGTCCAGTTTTTAGCTTGATAGCAGTTTGAGTTATTTCAGTTGAGTTTCTGAAATCTCATAAAACTATTCATTGATTCAAGACTATTTGGTCCTACAAATGGTTGGGGTGACAATTGGAAAACAAATCACCCCAGTTGATTGGACACATGTTGAGAAATATCTTGAAAGTAATTGTTATGATCCTGGAACAGACCACCAAATATATCTCACGATCCGGCTAGGGAACCATTAACTTTTATTTTTACAATGGACAAATTGTGAGATCCAGAGGATTGACGAAGAGAATATTCCACAGTTTTGCACAAACTACAATAAGCTTTACTATTCAACTTAGAACAGTAATACAATCTACAACATATGTACAACTTTGTTCTAAAACCCAGATAAACAGGGGAAATAGAACACCCACACTGCACATCAAAGAAATAAATGCAATCAAGTGAGAGTCCATTGATTTCTTCATATTGCCCCAGATGTTAATAACATTGTAAGTCATCAAATCCAATTAAACTTCGTAAGGGATCATTATTCTTCCTTTTTGCTGATCTGGCCTTGAAATTCTATCTCAAGATCCACTGTGTCATGGACCACCTCAACAGTGGCTCTCATTCTGGTCAATTTCCTTCAATTCCTAGGTCTTCACTACATTCCAGTACTCATTTACAAGCATAAACTCCAGCTTTTCACTGGCAGTTTGCTTCACCAAGCAAACCCTACCTATGGATTTTTTTCCTGAGCTTTAATTTTGCTTCGGATGTATCTGGCAAAAACTGCTAATGTGCTTTTTCAAATTCCACAATCAATTGGAATGAACTGTTAATGGACAGCTGCTTCTTGTCTGGCCCTCCCACAGCTCTCAGGACTTTCCAAGAGCCCTCACTATGCAGAGCAAGTCAACTGCTCTAGTATTACCCTGATTTCTCGCTATACAAATCTTGTGCAGATAGATGAAAATAGAGTCAGGGGTAGGCCATTTGTCCCTTCGAGCCTGTTCTGCCATTCAATATGATCATTCTACTCAGTTTCATGTTCCCGCTTTCACCCAATACCCTTTGGTCCCTTTATCTCTAGGAAAGAGAGAAAGTGGAGGAGGCTAGGACAATTAAAACATTGAAAAGGTATCTGGATGTTTATATGAATAGGAAGGGTTTTGAGGGATATGGGTCAAGTGCTGGCAAATGGGATTAGATTAATTTAGGATATCTGGTCAGCATAGATGAGTTGGACCAAAGGATTTGTTTCCATGCGGTACATCTCTATGATTCTCTATAACCCTATCTATCTCCTTTTTGAAAACATTAAATGTTTTAGCCTCAACTTAACAAGGATGTTGCCATTGTTGGAGAACTTGAGCTGATTAGGGTGAATAGGAAGCTGATCATGGAGAGGCTGGACAGGCTGGGGCTGTATTCCCTGGAGCGTCGGAGGTTGAAATTTATAGAGATTTATAAAATAATGAGAGACATGGATAGGATAAATAAGCAAGGTCTTTTCCCCGAGGTGGAGGAATCCAGAACAAGAGGGCATAGGTTTAGGGTGAGAGGTGAAAGATTTGAAAGGGAGCTAGGGAACAACTTTTTCACGCAGAGGGTGGTGCGTGTCGGGAATGAGCTGCCAGAAGAAGTGGTGGAGGCTGGTACAATTACAGCATTTAAAAGGCATCTGGCTGGGTAAATGAATAGCAAGGGTTTAGAGGGATATGGCCAAGTGGTGGCAAATGGGACTAGATTATCTAGGATAGACTAGGATATCTGGTTGGCATGGACAAGTTGGACCGAAGGGTCTGTTTCTGTGCTATACATCTCTATGCCCCTATGACTCTAACTGTTTTCTGTGGCAGAGAATTCTGTAAGTGCACCACTCTCTTTGTGTAAAGATATTTCTCCTGGTCTCATTCTTAAATGATCAACCCTGTATCCATAGTCTTTGACCCTGGTTCTGCACTCCCTAGTCATCGGGAATGTTCTTCCTGCATTTACCCCATCTAATACATTCAGAATTTTACACGTTTCTGTGAAATGCCCCTCATCCTTCTAAACTCTAATGAATATAGTCCTAACCGATCCAGTCTCTCTTCAATCCTACCAGCCCAGGAATCAGTCTAGGAAACTTTCAATGCACTCTTTCCAAAGCCAGAACATATTCCCTCAGCTAGTGAGAGGAAAACTGCACACAATACTCCATACTGAGATCTCATTGATGTCCTACACAACTGAAGCAAGACATCCCCGTTCCTGTAATCAAATCATCTTGTTATTAAGGCCAATATATCATTTTCCTTCTTCACCACCTGCTGCACTTGCATGCTTACTTTCAGCGACTTAAGGGTTCCTAGGTCTCGTTGCATTTCCCCCTTTTCCAATCTACGGTCATTCAGACAACTGTTAAAAATATCCTCTGAATGTTGCATTCTCACATAACAGTAATGATTTGGAGATGCCGGTGTTGGACTGGGGTGTACAAAGTTAAAAATCACACAACACCGGGTTATAGTCCAACAGGTTTAATTGGAAGCACACTAGCTTTCGGAGCACCGCTCCTTCATTCGGTGATAGTGGAGCCCTCCACTTTCACCTGATGAAGGAGCGTCGCTCCGAAAGTTAGTGTGCTTCCAATTAAACCTGTTGGACTATAACCTGGTGTTGTGTGATTTTTAACCACATAACAGTAGGAATGGATTTCATCACATAATATAGCTAATTAGTTCATAAACCCTAAAATGATTTTGGGGTTATTAAGTTGATAACCCATTTCAATAAAACTGTTTCATTCCTCTATTAAAACACCAGTCAAGGTTTGCACAAGCTCATGAACCAAGGTGAGCAAACCAAAGTGAAGATTGATTCCCAGGACATTGTTGTGCTGGAGCAAGTAGCTATCCTGCAACTAGCACCATGGTTATCTTATCTGAGAGGATTATATGGAGGGGTTATAAACTTGATATGAAAAAAGTGTTCTAAATGATATAAATCAATAAGAAAAATGTATGTAAAACTTGCTGAATAAAAAAACATGTTTTTTGTCAAAACTTTTATCAACAATTTGCAAGAATTGCAATTCAAGAAAAAAAACTGAAACAACAAATGCTGGTCAGGCAGCATCCATGGAGAGACAGCAAGCTAATGTTTTGGGTCAAGACAATATTAGTAATACTGCATGATAGGAGAGTGTTGATTGCTTGGCAAGTGGATTCTGAGAACCATTCTTCCTCAGCTCAAACAGAAGGACATACAGATATATTCTTGAGAAAGGAAAAGTGTGTCCAGTTGAAACTATAATGCAAATTTATTTTTGGCTGCTGTAAAGAAAACATGACACAGGGATTATCATGTGTGCAAGTATGAAGATTTCTGCTTTGAAAATTTGTAAATTGAATATTTGTTAAAAGGTGAGAAAATGATGGAATATTGGCCTTCAGAGACCTGGGTGCTAATCAATAAGTTGCACCTTAACCTTTATTACAAAGTAGTTGGAGTCTACATGGATAGGGTAAATAGACAAGGCTTTTTCCCTGGGATGGAGGAATTCAGAACTAGAGGGAATAGGTTTAGGGTGAGAGGTGAAAGATTTAAAAGAGAGCTAGGGGGCAACGTTTTCACACAGAAGGTGGTGAATGTATGGAATGAGCTGCCAGAGGAAGCGGTGGAAGCTGGTACAATTACAATATTTAAAAGACATCGGATCGGGTAAATGAAAAGGAAGAATTTAGAGGGAAATGGGTCAAGTGGTGGCAAATGGGACTAGATTAATTTAGGATATCTGGTCGACATGGACGCGTTGGACCGAAGGGTCTGTTTCCGTGCCGTACATTTCAATGAATCTCTGACTCTATGAGAGTAAAGGGGGTTTATCTCTCCACCCTTCAGGCACTCTGCCTGTATTCCTGATGAAAGGCTTTTGCCCGAAACGTCGATTTTCCTGCTCCTCGGATGCTGCCTGAACTGCTGTGCTTTTCCAGTACTACTCTAATCCAGAATCTGGTTTCCAGCATCTGCAGTCATTGTTTTTACTTCTATGAGAGTAAAGGCTATATACAGTTTTAGTGACATCACACTTGGAGTGTTACACACAGTTTTGGTCTCATAGGAAGAATATACTAGCCCTAGAGGGAGAACAACAAAGGTCCATGAAACTAATTCCTCAGGTGAGGGAATAAAAACAGCAATTGCTGGAAAAAAGGGTTCAGTCATTTAGGACTGAGAGTAGGAGAAATTTTTGAGTGTTGTGTATTTTTCGAATTTTCCACTTCAGAAAGCTGTGAATGTTAAAGTCATTGAGTATACCGAAGGAAAAAGTCGAAAAATCTTTGCATAATAATGGAATCACGAGGCTGAATGGTCTGAATGTGTTCTATCTGCTTTTCTTGACTATTACGGTTACGCAGAGGACACTTACAGGTCATTTGTAACCATCACAGACGAAACTGACATCAATCCCTAATTGCTATTCTAAGGAAAATAAATCAACATCAAAGACTGAACCATAGTCTCCATTTATTCCAGCACAAAGACCCTGACTAAACAATGTGAAAGCACACATTAGGGCAATGCAAGTTACTGTTTTACCATTGAAGTTGATAAATGTTAGGTTTTAAACAATAGTTTAATTGACTTGTTCAAGCAGTCAGAGACTCATTGTACTGTGTGTCATAGAATCTGTCCATTCCAGAAACGTGGAAGCTGAAACACTTATTGATGCAATCAATCCACATTTTAAGTGCAGTGGAAATAGCCTTTGCCCATGGGAATAAGAGCATGCTCAATCACTGTACTCTAATTGTTTTGGGTGTGAGCTTTGATTTGCTTTGAAAACATGATTGGTTGACGCATTTATTTTTTTCATGTCAATGGAATTCAAACACTCACCTGGTATTGATACTAGTTTCTGTAGCTCTTTCTTAAGTCGTGTTATCTCCTTACACAGTTGTATATCATCCATCCTAGAAATGAATATCAGAAAAACAATTGCATATGTTTATACATTGATGATATGATGATCCATTGAAATGTATTCAAAAAGCATATTTTGCAATATCACCCCTATATATAGTATAGTATTGGATCTCCGAAATTGTCTTACTGATAGCTTTTTCTTTCAACATAAGTTAGCTAGGAAAATGCAAAAATGAACAATAAGACAATTTTATGTGTTGGATATTAACAAATTAGGACTGTAACATATCAATCAGAAAAGTAATCAAAACTGTGGGAAACATCTATTGAAATGTAAACAATCCTTTGTTTTCCTAACTATGGATTAAATGGTCTTATAAACATTCACCCATTCTATATTTTTATTACATTATTCTACCTTTCATTTGTGGGTCTCTTCATTAGAAATTATAAATAGAATGTCCTGCTTCACTGCTGATCATTACTTTCACACTGTTTGGCATTATATGACTTAACCATAAGATGTACGTATCTTTACAGAAAGTGAATATTTCAGTGCTAGATATCCAAACGTTGGCACCAATCATCTATGGACTGAACACAATTTAAATTTACTTCATAATAAATCTTAAATTAAAAAGCTATAACCAGTAACAGTGAAATCCATTCTGATTCACGAATGTCCAGTGAAAGAAATCTGTCAGCCCTAACTTGGTCTGACCTCAATGCAAGTTAAGAACCACTCTTAACTCCCATGATTAAATGAAAAGAAATTATTAAAAATGATTGTATAAAGTTCTCTCTTTTTCAGCCCTTGTTTTCTAAATACTTTTAGGATATCAGACAAAGAATAAATAATATATCAGCAACATTTAAATAACCAGTAAATGAATAGATTTTAAAATTTCCCAGGCACATTCTATGAAAGAACTTAATCAAACAGGAAATTATTTAGAAAATTAATTTAGACAAGCTTTGTTGTTTAAATAAAACCAGTAGTCAGGTTCTATTCAAAGAAGCCCCATGAACTTGACAATTTTCTAACCTGGTGCCATTACTAAAATTACTCTTCACATCGTATCATTGTTTTTCACACGACATTGGTACCACTTTACTGGAAAATTTACTGGTCTGATGGCAAGAAAAACACAGCATTGGATTTTGCAGTTAGCAGTGAAGTGATGGCCCTTGTCACTGACTTCAAATGAAACTACCGACAATATGGATTTCTCCTTTCCTGACATCAGTATGCTTTCAGCACTAAGCCAAGGGATCCTTCATGCATTCAGCAGCACCAAAGTAATCAAGCAGACTAAGCAGTTAATCACATTGAACAATTTGCACAGACAGCAAGTCAGGAAGTGAAAATGCTCTGAATATCACTCACATTTTATAGAAAGTGAAAGAAAAATTTTGGCATCCATATGGGAATAAGATATAAACCTAAATATTAATATTTATTATTAGACAAATGTAACACATTTAGTTTACTGCATCAGAATGGTTTACCAGCAGTACCTATGACTCAGTATAGAGTTAAACGCCCAGTTTTAGTCAATTCACTCATTAAGGTACATCATTTTTCAAATCTTTTTTGTAGCAATATCAAAAAGGGAATGTTGCATCATTTCTAGGACTTGTAAACATTTCTGACTGCAGGATTGCATGTGGAAGATCAGGGAATCACTGACAACACATTCCAGATTTCCTCATTTAACTGCATATGTGGAAGCTAGAAACACTGACAGTTTCACTGTTGGATTGACAGTGACCATTGACAGTTTTGTTGTCAAAGCAACTGCAAAATCTGGGCCAATTTTTCTTTAGATATTTTAAGCTTGAAAAAATACCTATAGGAAAAAGCAGGAAAACGTCAATGTGCTACCCTTCATGACGGGTTAGCCTGCAGAAGTGATTACTGGCCCAGGTTTCTCTCCATGTATGCATTATTCTTTCTCCTCAGGAGAAAAATACTCTGTGCACATAATCATCATTCAATGTCTCTCATGGGTAAATAAAGCACCAAATAAGTGTTTGAATTCAAGCTTTTGATTCAATTCAAACCGCAATTAAAGAGTCTGGACTTCAATAATGAAGCACAGTGGGAAAACAAACAGATCCAAATCACAGAAGGGACACCCGAGAGGTCTTCAATTGTAGTTATTGGAAATGATTCCAAAGCAGTAATCTACGCAAGTTGTGATATCCATTTTATACTTTTCCAATTTCACTCTTGTAGCTTCACATCAGCTCAAAGCCTCTATTAGAATAATGTCTTCCAATTAAACCCAAAAAAATACACAATTTGACAATGGGCTTGATTGTGAAATATAACAGCAAGAGACAAGACAAGACAAAAAGGTTCGAATCTTTGTATAATATAAAATCACATCAGACTTTTGTTTTTATGAATTATTTTCTTTGTCAAGCCTTTCAAATGTTTATGTCCTTATGGTATATATAAGATTTAAAGGTGATATCAGTGAGCTGGCATTGTGATTCCCAGGTAAAAACAAGATGAAAAAGAATTTCTCTCCTTTTTCAGCTGAAATAAATTGTTTTTTCAGAATTAATGGATGGGATGCTACAGAAGATGCAATTATTTTATATCATCTTCTGTCATATGTCAAAGCAGAAAACCTCTTCGCGAGTTATGAACAAAACAGAAGCTTCTGGCCATGGGAATGTAATTAAAAATACATTTTATCTGTGACCTCTATTACTGCTGAGCTGGATGTCTCTTCCTTTGACGCTTGCTGGTTGATTCCATCATTTCAGTAAAAAGGGGCAAAATGTCCATTCTAACAAACGTGAGTAATCACTTGTCCTCCTTCACAATTGAACACTCACGAATGAAGTTGGCAATTTTACTTTCATGGAATCTTACCACACAGAAGGAAACTATTTGGCCCATTCTGCTTATACTGACTCATACCAAATTCTCGTAATTTGGAATGCATCTGTTTAGTCTCCCCACAACACCCCCTATTCCAAGAGCTCGCTCAACTTATTCTCATCTCTCTTCTTGTGTGAAGCCACAGAAAAACAAGTATTCTGCAACTGTAGAGAGAACAGGAACTCCCTCATGTTTAAGAAGAATTTGGGGCTAGAATTTCCAGTTACTGCTGAAAAGAAATGCATAAAAATCCTGCTCACTGAACTACTGTGTGGATTAATATTTACATTCTTCACACTGGTCATCAAACATCTGTGTACTAATCCCATTTTCGAGCACTTCGCCCATAACCTTGTTTGCTATGGTATTTCAAGGGTTCATCTAAATGCTTCTTAAATGTCTTGTGGATTCCTTCCTCCTCCATCCTTTTAGCCACTAAGTTCCAGATACCCAGAACCCTCTAGGTGCAAAGGCTTTTTCTCAAATCCTCTCTAAGCCTCCTGCCCCTTACCTTAAATCTGTGCTGCCTGGGTACTGACTCTACTACTAAGGGGAAATGTTTGCTCTCTAGCTATGACTCTCACAACTTTGTTGGACCGAAGGGTCTGTTTCCATGCTGTACATCTCTATGACTACGACTCTGTGACCTCAATCAGATCTAGCCTCAGCTTTCTCTGCTCTAACGGAAACAATGCCAGGCTATCTAATCTCATATCATTGTTTTGAGATGTTTTCTAATCAACCTCTTCGGAAATGTTATGACACACCTCTGAAGCAAGTGCAACTTCACCCAGGCCACCTGGCTCAGAGGAAGAGATACTACCACTGCATCACAAGAGCTTTTAGTCTCTCCTCAGAGCTTAATCAGCCCATACCCACATGATCCACATCTCTGTCATGCAATCACATCCTGCTGCCTTCAAGCATCCATGTATATGCACACCAAGGTCCCTCAGACTTTCTGTACTTCTGAAGGTCCTACCATTCATGGTGTACTCCCTCACCTCATTAGTCATCCCAATGTGCATGGCCTCAGACCTTTCAGGATTAAATTCAATTTGTGTGTCTGAATCTGACTGGCACATGCAAGTCCTTGCAAGGTTTTCCTCCTCATTACTTAGCATATCACCAATTTTCACGTCATCTGCAAATTACTGATCATATCTCCTACACTCATATCTAGATCATGAATTGATGCAACAACCAGCGAGGAACCAACTCTGAATGCTGTGGTACACTACTGGGCACAGGCTTCCAGTCACCAAAACATTAATCTACAATCACTCTCCACTCTTAGTTTCTTAACCAGTCTGCCAGATGAGACTTTGTCAAAAGCTTCAATCATCTCCTTGAAAATTTCAGTCAAATTTGTCGGGCATGATCTCCCCTTTATAAAGCCATATGAGCTAGATATTTTAATTAACTTGTTTGGAAGATGTAATAAAACACCACTGGATCAGGTAAGACACGAACCCAAGACTTCTATCCCAGAGCTGTGATACTACCACTGTGCCACAACTGCCCTTAGCCATGCTGACTATCCTTGATTAATCCTTGACTCCTGAAATGGAGATTTATTCTGTCTCAGAGCTTTTTCTAATAGTTTCCCCACCACAGATGGTAGATTCACTGGTTGCTGTTTCCTGGTTTATCCCTAGCATCCTTCTTGAGTGGATAGGGAGAATGGACTCAGTCTTTTTCCCAGGCTTGGGGAATCAAGGACCAGAGGGCATCAGTTTAAGGTTAGGGGGAAAGAATGAAAGGTAATCCGAGGGGCAACTTTTTTCACAGACATGGAATGAGCTGCCAGCAGAACTGGTTGAGGTGGGTACATCAATATCATTTAAAAGGCATTTGGACAAATTCATGGATAGGAAAGGATTAGCAGGATATGGGCCAAGTGCAGGGAAATGGTGTTAGAGTGGATGGACATTTTGGTCGGCATGGACCAGCTTGGGCCAAAGGGCCTGTCTCCATGCTGTAGGACTTTATGACTCTATGAATAATGGTCCAGTCTATGAGCTGACTGTGTCCCTGAGTGGATTGGCATCTTGCAGCAGCATTACAATGATAGTTTTCAGTGTAGTCTGAGATGCAGCATTGAAGTACAGGAGCAGACTGAAAGTCGATCAGAGATGAGGTTCTTAGGAGTCAGTACATTTCAAATGCCAACATCCTGGGATGTGAAGTGCATGTGGCCTATGCCCATGGAGTGTGTTCTGAGATATGGGTTCCCTGTGTCCAAACTGGAGGCTGCTTGCAGCCAATGGTGAGCAGAAGTTGCCAGATACCTGCTCTGAGTTCCATGTCAAAAATTCCCAGCGTCTAGCTTGTTTGATGCATTTGGTAAAATGGGAAGCTGAACATTAATGAGGCAAGTTGCAGCATTGATAAGGCATTTACCAAATTATATACCCCTTAATTGGCAACTCATTGCTACCTAGTGAGAAACGTGCCAAGCCAATTGGTAAAAACATAACAGATGCAGCAACATATTCCCAATGGTGAGGAGGCATCATCAGGCTTCTCAACTGGTCTGTCACAAATTCCACCATCCTCTCTATCACTCAGAGTGCTACCAGATTCCATTTGTAGTAGTTTTTAACAAATTTTCAAAGTAAGTGTTTATATTTCAGCTTCCACCATGATCTTGTGTTTATTCAAACTTTATATTATCATGTGTAAAATGGTTTAAGCTGAAGGATATCAGTGTCATTTACTTATCAATATGCTGTCTGTGAGAATTCTTCAGTAATTAGCTACTCTCTTTATGACATCATCATTGTTGGATGCCAGAAGACTCTTTTAGGTGGTACTAGCATTAAGCTAACATTAGAAACATGAGGTCCCCATGACAAAGGGTGCAAGAATGCTGTTTTGTGGCTTTCTTTAAGATTAGTGGTGAGCATTGTCACTTCATTTTGATTGCAAAATCCAAATCAGTTAATTTTAAAAAACAGTTTGATTTACTTTATGTTAGACTGAAGTAAAGAGGGCAATGAGAACAGGGACAATATAAAACAGGTAATAGGAAGAATGTTTTTCTTGCAATCAAATGCTCTTGCTAATGGAGCGTTGGCATTTAGCCATGGAAGGAAGTGATACTTTAATAACAGAGCCTTGATTTGACACCATCTGGAGTATCATGCTCAGTTTTGGCCACCAAACCTCAGGAAACATATATTGACTTTGGAAAGGGTACAGCACCGTTTAAACAGAGTGATAAACGAGCTTAAAGAAATACATTATGAGGACAAATTGCATAATCTTGACTTGCATTCCCACGACTTTAGTAGCTTGTGGGTGGATCTAATGAGGGCCCTAAAAATGTTGAAAGAATTTGATAGGGCCGATATAGAGTAGCTATTTTTATTACATAGGCAACTGAAACCAAAAAGGCTTCATCTTAAAATTACAGCAAGTCCAATTATGAGTGAAATCAGAATTTGCTTTTTCATTCGAATGGTAGCGGAAATCTGAAACCTACTTTGCTAAATGTCTGTAATGCTAGGTAGATTAAAATTTCAACACTGACATGTCTTTTAGTTAAGATCATTGAGGAACAAGTAATGGCAAAGTTACCATAGTCTGTCAGAGCATAGGGCTGCTCTCTCATTAGAAAGAGATGACTGGTGGTGGTTTAAACCTGAGGGTCACCATGCTTCAGGCGAGGTTGAGAAGGAGAGTTCTTCATAGTAACCTCAGCCGGTGTGGGAATTGAACCCACGCTATTGGGGTCACTCTGCTTTGTGGTCACTGAACTGACCCCCAATCAAGGAATAGCCATCAAAGATGGATACATGGAATTGAAGGACAGATCAGATGTGATTATCAGGAAGAAAAGACCTGAGGTGAGGTGGTTGAGTGGCCCACTCCTCTTGATAGATATTTCTATGTTTCTTTCTACTTTGACCTTTGCACTTACATCTCCCAAACTTGTTGGTTAATTCCTAATCATATCAGATGTGATATCAGAACTGTACAGATGATGGGTACAAAGGATAAGTGTTCAATTTCTTTATTCTTAAATTTGTCTTCCGCATGCTAACAAAATATTTAATTGAATGTAATATTTTACATTTCATTAACATTCAAAGCATTTGACCTGTCTGTACATTAACGTTATACTTTCACAACATTATGAATGTGGGTTTCATGCAATTTTTACTATAATTTTAGCAAATATTGTTAATAGCTTTCTTTTCCAAAGAGTCATCCGAGAACAAGATGGACATTCGAGAATTGAACTCAATAATACTAGCTAGGGTTTATGCACATCATGTTCTTTTCAATGAACTTGTATGAAGCAAGGAAATAAGCTCTTCCCTCTCATATTTCTGAAACTAATGTAAATCTTTTTTAACACAGCAGCACATTACAAACAAAACGCAGTAACAATGAGGATCCAATTTATTGAGAAATTGGCTAAGCATCAATTTGGGGAGTTTCATGCAGGGTTTCTCTCTGAACCCTAGTGAAGTTTCACACACTATTCTCCGCAGCTCACCTCATTACACAGACACTACGGCACCCGATTTGTGTTATCGTCCACTGAGCAATGGCAGTAGCACTCGGCAATGCCAGGACCCCCCCCCCGGGATTCCTTGCGCTGGCACCATTTGTAAAGCCCAGTCATGCACCAGGTCAAGCACCACCAGCCAGGAATTGCCCTTCACAGTGCATGTAATGGGAGGCGAATGGAAAAGATTCTGAGGGCATATGGGTGCCACAGCAGACACTTCATTGCAAGCGCAAATGCATATTCAGAAGTAAATTGTTATTTCACATCATCAGTTTTCAGATCAGTTATCACTGTAACTGCAGCTACAAGAATCAAACTGCACAGGTTAACCATCCCTAATAACATCCTACACTTGCCCTAATGCTCAGAGTAGCCTGATATCTTCACAAAGTTCAATGTGTGAGCACCACACATTGGAAAGCCTTCAAACAGTTGAAGACAAAAAAAATCTGCAGATGCTGGAATTTAAATTGGACAGGCAGGAGGCTGGAAGAACACAGCAAGCCAGGCAGCATCAGGAGGTGGACAAGTCAACGTTTTGGTTGTAACCGACCATTGACCAACCAGTTTGTACCCCCTGTCTTCACCTATCCCCACTTCACCACCCTGACCCTGCCACCCCCTTTATCTGCAGCTCCCCCCATATCCACCCCCAGTCCTGAAGAAGGGTTACACCTGAAACTCCTCCACCTTCTGATGCGGCCTGGGTCGCTCTGTTCTTCCAGCCTCCTGCCCAACTCTTTTAAACTGTTGAAAGCAGTAATTGTTATTCAGCAACAACAAAAGTAAAGAAAAACCAAAGAAAAGTATTCATTTGCTTCCAGGAGTAGACTGCTTGCTTATTGGTGGGAAGCAAAGTTAATGAATGATCCCTGTACCCACATCTCATCTACTGGAAGCGGGTCCCAATTCAGTCCTGAAACAGCAAATGATGGAGATCACAGCATCCATGGAGAGAAAGTAAACTAACCTTTTGATTCTTCATCAAAGCTGGGATACCAATATAGTCCTGTCAGGCTTAGTGCACTCGACACTGTAGCACTCTATTGTGCAGAAATGTTTCTCCTGCTCAATCTTCCTCCTTGGAAGACCGCTCCTGCTCTCCCAGATACTCAGCATTCATTGCATCAACTGTTTCAGTTGAGCAGTGTGCAGCATGTGGCATACTTTGTGCAGATTGTATTGCAAGGTCCCAACATCTACCTCCCTTCCATCCCGAGACTGATCCAAGCATCAGCACTTCATCTTTAGGAGACCCACCATCTACTTCACAATGGCTCTGGTGGAAGAATGGGCAGCTTAGTATCTACACCCAACCTCAATCAGGGACTGGGTAATGGAGTCATCAGCCATGGTTGCAGAAGATAGCTCTTGTCTCCCAGTAACATCCTTGTAAGGCATATGATCCTTGAAACAAACAGAAACATGAGAGTTCTCAAAAATATAGACATCATGGCAGCTCCCAGGGTATCTGGTACAGAACCTCAAGATGTGATCACAGATGACTTGCACATTGGTAGAATGGAAGCCTTTTATATTGATCAAGTTAGCTGCTTGATGATATAGTGATCTCACTGCAATGTGTGTACAGTCTATGGTGCCTTGCCCAGAGGGAAGCCAGCTAGGTTGTAAAGCCTGCTGCTGGGGGTGACAACACTGACCTCATCATGGGAAAGTGAGATGGAGAGATGTGATCTGGCATACATTGCACCAACAATAGTCTTAACAGATTTGTGGGTTGAGTATTGAGATATCTCACACAGGTCCCCAGTGGATCCCTGGAAGTAACACTTTGCGTAAAAACTGAGTGCAACTGACACCCTGACGATTACAAGATAAGGGAGCCGCCCACCCCTTCACGTCACAAGTCCCCCTCCAATAGCTAGCATAGTCAGTGACAGTGTCCCAGGACATCCTCTGCCTGTGGTGACACTGTGCATATCTGGAGGAAATAGCAGTGAGGATGACTGACTCCATGCCTCCTCTCTATCCTGAGGGAGCCTTCTGCTGCAACGCCTCCACCTGGAAGCTGTTTGGCAGCCACTGGAGGTTGCTGCTGGTCCTCAGCTCACTGACACATCTATTCCTCCTCAATGCGTCTGCAGCATCATTGCACCAGCTTCGGTGCCAATCCCTGAGCTGAGGCTGGATCCATTGGTCATGGTTCCAAAGAGCCTCTGTGGGGAAGATCAAAAACACAGGAGGTAAGTAGTAATGTGAGCAGTCAGTATTTATAATCACACACAAAGGATGGTTTAGCATGATCTTTGATAGAGTGGGGCATGGAGGACTCTGACTGTGAGGTCCACGGAATGCCTCAACATGCACCTTTGACTGGGGATCGTATTCTGAGGTATACAGCAGAAATATAGTGGAAGATTGTAAGTGTGATAGGGTCACTGATACTCTGTTTCCTTCCCCACAAATCCTCACCCCTCAAAAGCATTCCAAGAACAGCAGCCTTGCATATAAAAGCTTGTTGGAAAACACTTAAAATTCAACTTGAGATGAGATGAACTCCATGCCCTTGTGCAGTTTATGAGATCTTGGATTGTCTTTGTGAAGAGAGGCCAAGATGTGCTTTTTATTTTAGGTTAACTGTGATTATTGCTGATTCACAGAGATAACTCAGATCAATCTGTAATGACCAATGATCATGGTGAAGATTGCTTGTGACTAGGATTTTATCCCACACAGTTGGTCACATGCAGGGCTCTGTGATTACAGAGATCTTTAATCTGTATTGTGTAAGTGCCTGATGAATGCAATTGCCCCTTGCAGGGTATCATGTTACTGACGAGTAGAACTGCATTCTCGGACTGACAAACCACTTACTCCACCCTTTTGGTGTGGTGGCAGCCATTCTTTTTTATTTCCATTGCACATTGTGATTCAGATAAGGATGGAAGACAACACAGGTTATGCTTTGCAGATTGAGTCACTGGCCAAGCCTAAAAATCAAGGGCCCATCCTAAAACATTGCTGCTTTCTTCCTTAAACCCATCAGTTCCAAGCCTCCATGTTTTTCCACCAAACTCTTCTAGTTGAGTCTTCATTCACTGCCCTCTTATCGAAGTCAGGGTGGCGATGACTATTTGTATATATATTTATATGCTCTACTATCCCCATCCTTATATGCTGAGCTCCCTCTGTACCAATTATTGCCCCTGTGCATCCTAGCATACTGTCTCCAATCCCATAATTGCTTTCCATAACTTCTCTACCACAGCAATGGTCCCTGGTAATCTAACATGACTTTCAGGGACCAAACCTCCAACTGTGGCCTTCCCCCACTGTCTGACTTGGAAGGACAGTGCCAATAGATGAGTAACCAGATCCCTGACTAATCTGTGTACAGCTCCGCAACTGACTTACTGCTAATCCCAGTACTGGTTTCACTGGACCTGCAGGACTGACCATGGCCCACTTCCTGGATACAGAACCTCTGACCATGACTGAACCAGCGACTGACCACTATCTTCAAGCACTTGGACTGAGGTCAAATCTTGTCCAAGTACCTGGACATAGATCAGACGCTGGCCCTGACTGACTACTGCAACATCCTCTGAGTGGTAACAATCCCCCTTGACTTGATTGCTCCCCCTAGACTTTGAAACATGGCCATTTAGTTGAAGCCTATGCAGTGTGTTTACTGTACAAGGTGTAACATTGGCATAATACGGTGACATACATCAACATGTTCACCCACTTGACTGATCACTGCTAGCAACCATGATAATCTGTCTGACTTTAGGTCTGTGCTGAAAGGAAAGGTAAGACAAAACTACTGAGAGTCTGTTAGCTCTGAATGAGGCAGCACAGTGCAGTAAGGCAAAAGATGCTGTGAGCAACAAGTAGGCATGGATCGAATGAGTGCTAAAAAAGCAAGTGAAGAGCCCTGAGGTGCAACAAATGAGCTGGGTACCTGGCCTTGCACACAAAGTAGCTGGCAGCAGCATGACAATGAAAGGTATTGGTGAGCTCCAAAGTGCAATACTGAAGTAAAGAACCAAATTCTAAGTGATTTGGAGACATGGTGAGGCTGATACATTTCCGATGCCAATTTCTGTGAATGGATTGGGAGGGAAGTGGCTGCTACCCGCAGAATGTGCTCTGAGATTTTGGGGACTGCAGTTCAGGATAGAGGCTTAGAAAAATGAAGTGGTGAACCAGGGAGACCAGTTGCCTACTTTGACTTCCATGTTGGCAATTGACACCATCTAGCCTTTCTCTGCCACCTGGGGAATAGCAAACTGCATATAAATGAGATGAAATAAGTAATAATAATGTGTAAATGCATCCAAATAGAGCTCTTGCCACTCGCTAATGAGACATTCATCTCACTGTCTAAACCTTCAGTGCAAAATTGGACTTTGCTTCCTTGGCAATAAGAATCTTATTTTTCCTTACTTTTCAACTCACTTCCCAGTGTGCCCATTGTTCAAGGGCTAAGAAAGTTCTGACCTCAGAGTTGAAAGCACATTGGAAGACCGAGTTACTGCAAGTGGAGAATTCAGAATCAGGACCACTGTCTCCAGTCATTCAGTCATGACTGATCCAATGAGAAACACCAGCATCAGTCTCCCATGAGTGGTGACCTTATAGAGGTTTATAAAATCATCAGAGGCATGGGTAGAGTAAATAGACAAAGCCTTTTCCCTGGAATAGGGGAGTCCAGAACTAGAGGGCATAGGTTTAGGGTGAGAAGGGAAAGATATACAAGGGACTTAAGGGCAATGTTTGCCACGCAGAGGGTGATGTGTGTATAGAATGAGCTGCCAGAGGAAATGATGGAGGCTAGTACAATTGCAACATTTAAAAGGCATCTGAATGGGCATATGAATAGGAAGGGTTTGGAGGGATATGGGGCACATGCAGACAGGTGGGACTAGATTGTGTTGGGATATCTGGTCAGCGTGGACTGGTTGAACCAAAAGGGTCCGTTTCCGTGCTATAGATCTACAGCTGTGTGAATAGGAAGGGTTTGGAGGGATATGGGCCAAGTACTGGCAAATGGGACTAGATTAGGTTAGGCTCTCTGGTCGGCATGGACAAGTAGGACCAAAGAGTCTGTTTCCGTGCTGTACATCTTTATGATTCTGTGATCCAACTGAAGACTAGAAACTTGAAAATCTGAATGATTCTTTTTCTGGGGCTTGGTCAAAATTCACAACCTGATTCTCCACCCCACCAACCTTCATATACATCGCATCATTCTCTGCTATTTCCACCATCTACAAACAGACCCCACAACCAGAGATATATTTCCATCCCCACCCCTCTCTGCTTTCTGTAAGGACCATTCCCTCCAATGACTACCTGGTCAGGTCCACACCCCATAAAAGCCCACCTTCCCGTCTCGGCACCTTCCCCTGCCACTGCCGGAATTGCAAAACCTACACCTACACCCCCCCCTCACCTCCATTCAAGCCTTCCACATCCATTAAAGCTTCACCTGCACTTCCACACGTCATTTACTGCATCCGTTGCTCCTGATGCTGTCTCCTCCACATTGAGGAGACTAGCCGCCTACTCACAGAGCACTTCAGAGAACATCTCAAGGACACCCTCACCAATCAACCCCACCGCCTCGTGGCCAAACATTTCAATTCCCCCTCCAACTCTGCCAGAACATGCAGTTCCTGGGCCTCCTCCATTGCCACTCCCTCACCACCTGATGCCTGGAGGAAGAACACCTCATCTTCCGCCTCAGAACCCTTCAACTCCATGGCATCAATGTAGACTTCACCAGTTTCCTCATTTCCCCTTCCCCCACCTTACCCCGGTTCCAACCTTCCAACTCAGCACTGTCCTCATGACCTGTCCTACCTGTCCATCTTCCTTCTCACCTATCCACTCCACCCTCCTCTCCGATTTATCATGTTCACCCCTACCTCCATCGACCTGCTGTCCACTCAGCTACCTTGCCCCCAGCCCCACCCCCATCCCTCCCATTTATCTCTCCACACCAGACGCTTCCTGTCTCATTCCTGATAAACATCGATTTCCTTGCTCCTTAGACCTGCTGTGCTTTTCCAGCACCACTTTAATCTTGACTCTAATCTCCAGTACCCACATTTGCCACTTTGGCTTTTCATCCTTCTGTGTTGGAATTCACCAGAGTGTGGCTTTAGTTCCATTTGGAACTGTTATAGTTTCGGTTGATGGTAACATCGCAAAGGTCAGTTCCTGGAGTGAAACCTGACTTGTCAAATCATTGATTTTGTTTTGCAGTTGGTTACCGTGGGATTAGTCACTGATCTTATTCTTCAATAAAAGAACACAAGTCTATTATGCAAAAGAAAAGAAAATAATCATTCATACAATCTGATAGGACAGGGTGATTGGTTGGCAGTTGGACTCTGACTAGAGAGGTATTGTCTTGGACAGTGCACCAGCTAATTATGACTGACAGTTAATTGTTAAGCTTTGTTTAAATATCACCAGGCAGGTTATCACTGTTTGGTCAAGGAATTGCTCTGAGAAATTAACCAGCAAATGGCTATCACATATTTTATTGAAATGAAACATGTGTGGTCCGTATAAATGTTATTTCTTTCTGCAAAATTCAAGACCCTGTATATTAATATAAGTAACTTTGAATAGAGACAAGTCTGCTTCACTGAGTCTGACTGACAATCCTAAATTTGTTGTCAGCATAATGCTTTGCATATTCGGGATTAGCCAACAAATGTATCCAAATACAAAATCATACCTAATGTTAGACACTGCATTCTGAGTTTTGCAAGCACAGGCTAACTGGGAATCGCCAGTACCTTGCTTATTGCAAACAACCAAAGGGATATGCTGTTTGACACAATCTGTCAGTCTTTAGGATGTGTGGTATCACACCAGCACTGAAAATCGTAAATCTCATTACTCATTTGTGTGAGAGGTAGGGCATCTATTTGGCCTGATGGCAGTATTTTGTTGATAATGATCTGTATGTGTGTGTGTTTAGAAAGACCTTAAAATATAACTTCAACATGTTTCCCAGCAATATCCTTTACTGATACTCCATCTTAGAGAAATGTCACTCCTGTCTTAACTCTTTCATTTCTTACTGAAATGACTTTTCCAGTTTTTTTTCTGAGTGCTGAAATTCTTTGAGTTGTCTTTCCAGTTCCAATAGTCCAGATTCCTTTTCAGTTCGGACATCCAAAAGAAACTCCCAGAAGGTAAAGATTCTACAAACTCAACAAATGGCACTTCTGCAAAGACAAAGCGACTCGTCTAAAAACCATATGTTTCATCTAGGGTGAAACAGAAAACTGATTAGAGTCATAGAGATGGTCCAACTCAACCAGATATCCTAACCTAATCTAGTCCCACCTGCCAGCACCTGGCCTATATCCCTCTAAATCCTTCTTATTTATATACCCATCCAGATGCCTTTTAAAATATTGCAATTGTACCAGCCTCCACACTGGCAGCTCATTCCATACACATACCACCCTCTGCGTGAAAAGGTTGCCCCTTAGGTGCCTTTTATAACTTTCCCCTCTCACTCTAAACTATGCCCTCTAGTTCTGGATTCCACAACCCCAGGGAAAAGACTTTGTCTATTTACCCTATCCACGCCTTTCATGATTTTATAAACCTCTATAAGGTCACCCCTCAGCCTCCGATGCTCCAGGGAAAACAGCCCCAGCCTATTCAGCCTCTCCCTATAGCTCAAATCCTCTAGCCCTGGCAACATCCTTGTAAATTCTTTCTGAACCCTTTCAAGTTTCACAACATCCTTCCGATAGGAAGGACACCAGAATTGCACACCGTATTCTTGTGAAGTGAACTTAAACTAAACTAGTAGTCCCAATCATTTGGTTTTCTGTGTGTCATACACTCAGTATTGTAAACATTTAATCAATTAACCTCACAGGTATCTGGTTGGGCACTTACAAAGTCACATGTTTTCTTGGAAATAATGTATTTAGGACACTTTTCCAAATGATATTCTGATTTCCTAAATAGGAAATTATCTTTGCAGAACCAAAACATATTTGCCTCTATTTTAAAATCAAAATGTTCAATAATAATAATATTATATTATATACCTTTATTGCAGAACTTTACTGTTTAGCCAGGTAAAATTATCAGAGATGGTTGCAACCAGCAAATGAGCTCCCAACCAGGACATATTCAACCACATCAGCATAGCAGTGAAAAATGGAAAGAGGTATCCCCACCGATCACACCTTCTTCATTAAATAAGTTCTTTTGGAATACAGATGATTCAAGGCTGCAGATATCTATCCCCTTCAGGACTTGCCAGCACTAGGTACTTCAACAAGACCTTCTACAACATTGCAGCTGGTGTTGAGGAAGGAGAGATTTTGCACCACTATTAATTCTGAAGGCAGAGCCACTGTTCACACTGCAGTCACAATAGAACTGTGTTTTGACGATTCAGATTCACAACTCCCATATTCTTGTTGATGATGTGTTCACTTTCCTTGTCAGGTACAATGAGGTGGTCAGGGACAGCTCTGAAGCTAAATACCTCTTCAAGATTTAAACCAGCAAATAGAAGGTCAAGGTGACCCTAAAAGCAGACAGCAAGGAACCCACTCACCACCCTCCTTCCAGCTTTGCCGTCTGGGGAATTGTGCTGCCTGTCCCTGTGATAAACCTGTCCACTTTGCAGCAACTGCAGTGCTAGTATATGCGTGAACTGTAAACGTCAAGGCCATGGTGAACATATCTTGCATGAAGGAGACCTACAGTCATCTGCTGGCAAAGTGCACAATGAGAAGAAAGGGACGCACAAGCAGTTGTCAAACACTAACATTGATTTAATCTGCTAAGGGGGACAGGACAATGGAGGAGCTAGCAGAAGGCTATCCACCTTAGTGCCACATGTTCGCAGTGAAAAAAAAAGAGGGTCCCAGTGACTTCCCAAATCAGTGCCAAGAAGTGGTCCCACCTGAAATGGTAACTAATATTCGGATGTTGAGGGAAATGGATAACACAAGTAATTGAGGAGAAGGAATTTGTGCTCCAAAATAGTGGAGACAGTGAAGATGCCATCGCAGAAGCCAGTTTGCTCCTTAGCTACTATGTTCAGTTCAAATTATTGAAAGATTGTACTTGCAACAAGTGTCCATACAAAAAAAATCCTTACCTGTGTCAAAACAATCCTCAGTCTATTGTTCCAAATGCCGCGTCTAGGGTCTGTAAACTGTCAGCACAATGTTTTCTTGATGCTACAGTTGGCAACAGTGGTTGACGTATAAAGAAAGAAGCAGGTGGTATGCATCTTCTTCTAATAGGATGTCAGATTGACCAGGATTTTCCCCAGAACATTTTAATTAATCAGGTTCAAAGAGCAAGCATTACCAAAGCCCAGCAGAGTACAGAGCAGTCCATCAGATGATAGAAGTAATATTCTCTTCAGTTACCAGTTCAATTCATTCAAAGCATCCTATTTGATGGAACATACTCTGGTGTCAGACAAATAAGTGACTCACAGGAACTTTAACTCTTTTTCTCAAATTTTAGCAGCTAGCAAGCATGCAAACTATTTAAGAATCTTTAAGACAGTCTATCATTAGGTTTCAGAGATCATTAAAATATAATTCATTCAAAATATTGTTGAAATTCAACTTTTACGGTTGAGGGATAACCTTTGAATTTTTTTATTCTACAAAATAGTGCCTGTGTCATATGCTGCATATGAAAGCACATTTTTTTTATTGTAAAGTCAAAGGAGAATGTCCTTGAACAGAACAAATGATGTCAGCAACACATCAAGGCAACAATCACTCATACACATGAAAGGGATATTGTAAGCATACTTGGTGTTCTTTGTGTAATCCTCCTGTAGGTTGCTAAAAGCTTGAAGGTTTTCTCTGAACTCAGTAGTTTTTAAAATGAAGGCAATAATGGTGCCAAAGTTTAGTAAACCATTGGACACAACTTTCATTTCACTGTAGAAATGTTCTGCACAGGCTGTATCTAAAGATATATTGAGCAAGCATAATAAAATAAACATGTAACTTCCTCAAAACAGGAAAATACTTAATAGATTTGCTAATGCTTTAAAAATAAACCAACAAACATCACAATGTGAGGATGGACATTAGGTTCATACCATTTTTTATTTTTCCACCAAAATTTAATGTCTTCCCATCTTTATCCACCTGCTGCCATTCCCTCTCACATGTTGCTCCCAGGGTCTACTGTCTCAAGGCATCTAGTGAGATTGCATCCACAGGATCGATGAAACTAGGCCTTTGTCAATGATTCCAAGGTGTAATGAAGTTCCTGTTTGAATAATTGATACTTACACACAGCTGATGGAGTCAAGTAGCCCTGTGAGTACACCAGCTACAAACATTTGTTAATGACATAACTGGGCAGAACCAGTCCGACAGATACAATGTTTTAAGTAGTGTGTTTTGCGAAATGTTGTTTAGAAAGAGTCAATGAATAGAAAGGGGACTAGTCCTGGTGATAGAGGTAAACTTTTATATATAAAGTTTGGACTTTGAATTAGTGCCATTTTGGGTTTTGGTCAGCGTGTATAAAGGGGTTTAGTGGTTAGTTAGTTCGGTTTTTCGCTAATTTTCTTTTCAAAAAAAGCAGTATGAGAGAAATAATCCCTGCAGTGTTTTGGGAATTTGTTAGCATTGGGAGAGCTTTTACAAGTGAACACAATAAATAGTGAACTACATTAGACTTTCAGTTAGATGAATTGATATTTATTTTTCTTTGAGTCATACCACACAGAAATAGAGCCTTCAGTCTAACTTATCCAGGTTTTCCAAACTAAACTAGTCCCGTTTGCCTGCATTTGTCCATATCCTTCTAAACCTTTCCTATCCATGTACTGTCCAAATGTCTTTTAAATGTTGCACCTGAACCTGCTTCAACACCCACAGTTTGGAAAGACATTTGGCTTCAGTTCACAGAGGTCCGAGGTGAAATTGAATTAAACTGAATTGAATTGAATTTATTGTCACATGTACTGAGGCAAAGTGAAAAGCTTTGTCTTGTGAGCAATACAGGTAGATCACAGAGTTAAATAGATTGATAAGTAAATAATAGGTAAACAGCGACAAAAACAAAAACACAGGTACAGGTGAATGTTAAGAACTTGCGAGTCCATTCAGTATTCTAACAACAGTAGGGTAGAAATTGTTACAAACCGGCTGGTGCTTGTCCTCAGGCTTCCGTACCTTCTCCCCGATGGTAGAGGTTGTAGAAAAGCATCGCCAGGGTGGGATGGATCTTTGAGAATGCTGACTGCCTTTCCTTGACAGCGGGCCTGGTAGATGGGTTCTATAGATGGGAGGTTGTGACTGTCCAGGCCCAGTTCACCACTCTCTGTAACCATATCCGATCTTGAATGGTACAGTTGCCATACCAGGTAGTGGTACATGCAGACAGAATGCTCTCGATGGCACATCTATAAAAGTTGGTGAGGATACGCGCCATCATGCCAAATTTCCTCAGCTGTCTGAGGAAGAGGAGATGTTGTGGGCTCTTTGTTACCAGTGCGTCCACATTAAGAGTCCAAGAAAACTTGTTGCTGATGACCACTCCCAGGAGCGTGACACTCTCCACTTGTTCCGCCATTGTGCTGTATAAGTTACTCCAGAGCAAGGAGTTTAGTTTCAAAGTTGCAGATCAGAAGTGTTTGGTTAGAACCCTGAAGGGGTTACTTGAAGTTGAGAAAACCTAAGCTCAGTTGTTTGAATACTCAAAGAAGAGTCTATCAAACACTCAGGACTGAGAACTGAAAGAAAGTTATGCCAACCTAAAGCTGTAATAGGGAAGGAATCCTGTCTACTGAAGAATTTATTTCCGTGTGGGAAAAGAGCAATAAAATCTAGATTCATCTAACTGAAAGTCTAAAGTAGTTCACTATTTACTGTCTGGTGTTGTTGGGATGGATAGAATATTGTTTTATGCCATTTTTAAAACTTGTGTTTATGTAAATAACCTAATCTTTTCTTTTGCGTAACAAACTTCAGTTTTATTATAAAACTCAATCTACAGCATTTTGTGCTCACATTTTAGTGCAAGGTGCTTCATTACCTTTTTTTTAAATGATCTATTAAGCTGGATTTCAATCTGAGATCTGACTTGTTTAGTATTAACATCAGCTAGGTTCACAACACTCCAAATACTGTAAATATGAAACAATTACAAACGAACATTGGGAGAAACTCTTGCAGCTTACTGAAGCACCAAAACATAATTTATATCATAATGATAAATATTAAAATAAAGGAGAACTCATACTTACATGTACCGGAGTTCAGATTCTCGTCTGACCAGTATATCTCTAATCCTTTCGATTTTAAAAAGTTCATCTTCAATGTCATCCAGTGTTATGGTCGAATCAGCCATTGATATAATATCTGTATCTGTAATATAAACAAAGGCATCAACAGAGTCATTGAATTTTAAATATAGTGACTTATAGAAATAGGTACACCATGAGTCTGAAAGAAATTATCACATAGGAGAGAGGAAAAGGTCTTCAAATTTGCTGATGGAAGGCAAAAATGTGGGATGGAAGACAGCAGCATTTGCTTTCATTGTATCATCCTTTGTATCAAAATACACACCAGAAATGGTAAGCACTAGCTTTAAAATTCACTAATATTGGTAACGCGACAAATGTTTTCAACACATTAAATATTCTTTACAGCTCCACAAAATGAAAAGTTGCCCATTATTTATACTCATGATTCCTGAATATTCAGAACAATAGATGCTGGTCACAATATACTGGTTAAATGAATAAAACAATTAGAAAGAGATCAAATTTTTAGTTGTGGCATTAGTATTAGATCAGACGTGTAGTTCAGTGTCCTAATAAATGGCAGTTGCGTCATTCACTTAATATCATCAGACCCAGTCTAATAATAGCAATAGGATTGAAGTATCCTAAATTGTTCTGGAACTGTTCTGACTCATGGTATACACAAGAATTTGAAATATCAGTCTTGAGGGACTGATGTCCAAATCTGCAGATTCACCTCCACTCATCTGTGCAGCCTCCTCTAGCTCTCCAGTATCACCCCACCATCCCTAGACATCTCCTTACTTCAGATCCTGGCCTGCATCTCCTCTACTTTCGCTCTACCTTTAGTAGTATCTATACTTTAGCTGCCCTGACCTCAAGCTCTAGAAATTCCTTCCTAACTCCTACTATTCCTCCACCACTATCTTGCCTCAGTTAAGAGGTTTCTTAAAGTTCATCTTCACTTCTGTGGATCAGTGTCCTGTCTTGCTGAATTATCCATCTGTGAATGACCAGAAACTACTTTTCTACATTAAAAAGCTCTGTTAGCAATATTCAAGTTAATGTTATTAATACCACTTGTGTGGACACTAAACAGCTACATGGATTGGTTACATTATTTACACTTCCCCGCTGAGAGCAGAGCCCAGAGAGCATGGAGTGGCTTTATTATAAAGACAGGACCAAGAGAGGAGGCAGCAAGTTGTAAAAGTATGTGGAGAGCAGGGAGTGGATTCATTGAAACGATAGCACCAAGTGGGGAAAAGGCATGGAGAGTGCATTGATCCTGTCCCTCTCCTATTCAGTCCAGTAGAATGCTGAATGATCCACTCCCATCCATGCCAATATGCTATCCCCTGCACCTAAATGGACCAGAAGAATTGAAAAGGAAGCCTATTATCTGTATGGTGAAATATTTTAGAGCTCTTCAATGCTGAAGGATCCAAATGCATAAATTGCAAAGGTTAGTAGGTAGGTACAGGAAATAATTAGGAAAACTGATAGAATGTTATCATTCATTGCTAAAAATATTGAATACATTGTCTCTCCTCATTTGTTCTACTAACATGAATTATTTCATACATCTTTTGCATTGATTTTCAACTGTCATATGTTTACCATTGCACCAGATTCTCTGCAATCCCCTGAATTCTTGTTACTATCCTCCTCATTATTTACTGCATTCCCAAGGTTTCGTCATCTCTAAACATTGAAATTAAGCCCTGCAAGCCCGTGTCCAGGTCTTTAAATAAACTAAGAGTAGTGGTTTCAAAAATATCACATGTTTCCCCCAGTTTGAAAAACAACCTTTTATCACTTTTTTTTGCTTGCTATCATTTTGTTAATTTCACATCTACACAACGACTCGCCTTTAATCCTCTGGATATTCTCTGCATACTTTTTCCACTATCCTGTATTTTGTAAACATGCAGGTCCAGCCCCATTGTTCCAAGTTCTATCTAAACAGGCAATACAGTACAAATAATGTTGGGTATTGTCACAAATGATCTTGATTACTTCATGAGTTGGAGTGGTTTCATTCTAAAAATAAACTGTCTTTCCAAATGCAAAGAAGTGTAATGTTTACAAATAAAACTTATGTTTGACTAGCACTTTAATACAATTATACATCCTAATTAAGACCTTCACAGGAGCTAATAAAACAAAATATGACACTGAGTCACATATGGGGATATTAATTCAGGTAGCCAAAATCTTGGTCAAAGAAGTAGGTTTTAAGGTATGTCTTAAAAGGAGAAAAGTGAGATAGAGGTGGAGGGAAGGAATTTCAGAACCTAGGCCTCGGCAACTAAGTCCCAGCCACCAACTATAATTATAACAGGGAATGAGAAGCCAGAACTAGGTATCTTGAAAGGTATTGAGACTAGAGGAGATTACAAATGTAGGGAGGGCCAAGTACCTGGAGGCATTCTTAAAAAATATAAGAACTTTACAGTGAAGATGTTACTTTATCGGTTGCCAATACAGGTAAGCACAGGGATAACAGGGAATTAGAACTTGTTGCAAGTTAATGCACGGACAAAAAAGTTTTGAATGACCTCAAGCTTATGGATGTTTGAATGTAGGAGACTCACCAGGAGCGTGTCGAATAGTCAAATGTAGAGATAACAAAGGCATGAATGAGAGTTTCAGCTAACATAATATAAAACATCTATTCAGAAACAGCTCAAATTTAACTAAATACCCTGAAACTAGTATTATAAATAAATTACAATAAAGCTGCCAAACTGCCATAAAAATGTGTCTGATTAATTACAAGTTCAAAAAAGTTCTATAAGCAATTGTTGTTTCTTAGACATTGCTCACCATTACTGTGTCAGGCAACTAAGGACATGAGACAAAGATAGCTTGCCAATGCCACCCATACACTGAGAACAAATAAACCTTCATTATTGAATGCTACAAGGGTTGACATGAAAGAGTACATTTTGCACATATGTTGTCGTTTTTTTTCCTGCAAAGCAATTTGCTAAGTCAGGTCGCCATGTACCACAATGAGATGGTAGAAGATTACTTGTGTTTTTCTTCTCGGCCAGTTGATATGCTGTATCAGTTTGATTATTATTATGGGGCCAAGAGCCAAGCTTGATTCCATTGACATCAGATGTTACACCCTATGAGGAACTGCAGGCAAAATGCTAAATAATTGGTAACAGATTGACTTACACAACAAAATGGAATACCATCACACTTTCAATTTTAGTAACATGGTCAGTCAAAATCTCACATTAGAATTAAAGTACTATTCATTTTAAACAAGGTAATTCAAATTCCTTCAGTTTATTACAGTATTTTTTCTGTCTGTTCCATGCAGCACATAAATTGGAGATGCTGGCGAAGTGGGCATGGTGAATTAGCTTTACAAGAGAAACAGTTAGTGTCTTTTTTTGACAAAAGTGTACAGGGTATTGGGTTAGAGTAAGGATTTATTGTAATGTTTGGAAGCATTAGTCATTAAAAACAATGCAGGTATCCTACTATCAATGTTTTACTCCCAATGTCTGATGCTTCAGCAGAGACCAGAGGTTAGCACAGTAGCACATCAGCATATACTCTATTAAACATGTGATTAATACTAGTAACTTAATAAAATGTTCATAAGTATGAAACATTACATTTGAAAAATAGCTCCTATGATTTTTAAAGTTGTACACAGGTTTTACTCAACTTTACTTCTGATAATGTTAGATTTGGAAATGAAAGTGCCTTTACTCATTGTGGCAGCCTTCTGCGATAATCTTATAACGATTGTTATATCTTTATGGGCAGCAGCTGTTGTCATCAATTCACTACGGGCTGTAAAACCTGGTGGATTATTTTGGTCCCTTAACCAACAAGCTGTAAAAATCAGCACACATTATTTGTGAAGGTTAAACAGCTCTCATGATGATTGGTCTTGAACGATGCAACTCCACTCTGCGAAATGCTTTTGATGATTTTGTCATGTCAAAAAATGCTGGAAATCACAGCAGGTCAGGCAGCATCCATGGAGAGACAGCAAGCTAATGTTCTCCATAGTGGTGACAGTCTGTTGAACAGGAGGCAGCTGCTTACACTCCAAAACAAACAGCAGGAAAGCAAAAGGCAAGCAGGAACATACCAAAGCAATTTTATTAAATGATCTTCCTACATTCAAAAACCTTTTTTGCTAAGTTCCTGATAATCCATAATTATTCGAAGATGCTCGAGTGTTCATGATAATGCGGGTCTTATGTCTCCAGATTAAAATCCACATGAGAGCTTGTCAAAACGGCATAGCAATTATTAGTATTTCTTCCTTGACACCCTGTCCTGGCATGTGGGTACTATCAGGGGACAGTAAGTAACTAAGGTTGGTTTAGGCTGGAGTTGAAACTTAAAGGTCGCAAACAATTTGGTTCAGTGTGAGATTGTTGTTGGAAATGGGGTTGCATTTGATGATGAGTGCTAAGTTTGTGATAGAGGTCATAAAGATGAGTTCCTGGTACTTAACAGGTAATATTGGCTGCCCATTAGAGTCTAGGATATTGGCCATGTTAACCAATAAAAAGCAAATGAAATTTTAAGAGAAGGCAAGCAAAACTGATAGTGCTGTCTTCTGATGACACAGGTGCAGTAAGAGTGCTCCGATGTGAAGGAACCAAGGATTGCACTTTGGGAGTCCCAAATCCTTGGGATGGGAAAGAGTTTCATTGCTACAAATGTTGTAAGTGTGAAACCAAGTGGAAATAGTCCGGTAGAAATGAACAATTTTGAAAAATAATTGTTGTTGACCGGTGATGTGGTTAACACTGTCAAAGGCTGCAGAAAGTTTGAGGAAAGATAACATACTATTGTCAGTCTTAAAGGTGCCAGCCTATGCAGTCTTTGGGTTATGGCAACGGTTGAAATCTGATTGGAGAAAATCAAAATGTGAAATTGGATTTGGGAGATGACTACTATTTTAAGGTCTTCATAAAAGAAAGTAATTACAGATTAAGCATTAACTATCAAGAACAGAAGGTTGAGGATTTTTTTAAAAATATAGAATGAAGCGCCTCAGAGCATGTGAAACTATTGCATTGTGAGTTAAAAGGGGGAAGTAAGGAAAGTTGGCTGGTTGGCAATTTGCTCAGAATGGGAAACCTGAGATGGATCATGCAAGCGGGGAGTGGGAAGAGCATGAGATAAGATAGAGACATTGGTAATGCAAGTACAGGGCTAAGACAGAGTAAATTCAGGTTGGAAGTGGGGGGAAGCATGATGAAGTTTGTCTTAGTGCACAATAGAACTAGTAGGAGCAGCTGATTGGATGATTTCAGTCTTGGTGCAGACATCATCAGCTGGAAGGGTTCCAAGTGAAAAGAATATTTTCTCCCACATTCCAAAAGATGTGCAAGTCAGGTGAATTGGCTATGCTAAATTGCCCATAGTGTTAGGTACATTAATCAGAAATGAGTCTGGGTGTGTTACTCTTTGGAGGGTCGGTGTGGATTTGTTGGGCTGAGGGGCCTATTTCCGCACTGTAGGGAATCTAATCTAATTTAAAAATTGGTGAACTGTTTCTTACCCAGTACTGTTTTGTGTCAAGTTACATAGTTCATTTCTATTTTCTGCAATCATCAATGTGAGTAGTTGGTGCTAGAAACACAAGCCTATTTCACAGTAGCCAATATCAAGCACTCCCTCATTCATTTCATCTACATGTCTATTGTATTCTGCCTCATTTTTCACAGGGCAGATGCTTTTGTATCAGTTATCGTTAATGGTGTTCCCAAACTAGGAAACATTGTGAGGGTCCTGTCACATTCAAACTCTCAGGACCAGGTAATCAGTACCTCTCAGTCTCCTCTTCAGTATAATTTCTAGAATAATTACTGATCTTCCTTCTCTTCCCTCCTTTAAACCCATTATAATATGTTAAACTTCCTTTATGTATCAAAATTTAATCAAAATTGATCCAAATTTAATGTTGCTTTTGTGAAAGCATACACTTTGCTCCAGCATTGACGTGAGAAACTATTCGATATACAACTATATCCAAAGTTATATATTGTCGAAGTGAGAAATGTTACTGAATAAGTTTGATCGGCTGAGGATGTCATGAGCTGGGTTTATCCGACGCTGAGATGTTGAAGACACAGGCTTTTATATCATAGACAATTGTATGGCTTATGTTGATCTGCTTCCCATCCTCGCAAACACGTTAACGTGCGGGGGGGAAAGAGGGAAGAGATCCTCTGTCAAACATTAAAAAAAGGAGTGCGACTTTTCAAAAAGAGCAAACTGTTGCGTTTGAAGTGATTTTTAAAATTGACGCAGCCATGAGAATTCGTGACCATTCCGGAGCTCACAACAACCCGCAAGTAGATAGGCAGGAGGCTGGAAGAACACAGCGAGCCAGCATCAGGAGGGAGGAGAAGTCAACGTTTCGGCTGTAACCCTTCTTCAGGACTGGGAGGGCATACGGGGTGAGCTGCAGATAAACGGGGTGGCGTGGACTGGGTGGTGAAGTGGGGATAGGTGAAGACAGGTAGAGGGTGCGACCTGGATGTTCAATGGGAGGAATGAATCCATAACAACCCGCAAGACAGCATTTAGCATCTAGTTAGGTTCAGCATTGAGTTTCCAACGACACGCTTAGGTGCATTTCAAAGCATTTACTTCGTGAAAGTAAACAGAATACATAAATGAATGATGTGACAATGACGAGTGCAGGGGTACACAGCAAGCATTTGAACTTTGCCAGCTAAACAGACCAAGAGCTTGCACATACACCCGGACCAGATGCCACCTTTTCACCACTCTGTGGAAAAAAAGCGAATGAATAAATACCACGGACATTTTATTTTACCTTTTACATTCTCTGCCTTCCACGTAGTTGATTCAAGAGATCCATAATGTTTTCCGTACGCTTTTTCATTCTCCATCATTTCTAAATTCAATAATAAAACACAGATACTTATTTTTTGTTCAATCCCCAGGCCTCTTGAACGGTTATGTTACAGAACTAGATCCTGACAACACCGAAACGGATTTGTACCCATTATTGAAAGGTGTGCAGGATAGAAATGCAATGAGCACTAGAGAGCAGCAGCATTCCGGACGCTAGCGAAGCCTCTGGGGCTCTGCTCTCTGTTTGTTCAGAGATCAGACTGAGCAGGCGAGTGGCGCAGGGCTCGCCAGAGACACCTGCTGGCTACGTTTGGAAATGCCGCCTCCGGGAGTTTTTGTTGTTATCAGCAACAAATGCTTCATCAGAGGAAAATGCTGTTCTTCCAAAAACAAACTTAAGGGCATCTTTACTGGATTCCAGTTTGGAAATTTGGGGAAGTGCACGCTACGTATCAATTTCTAACACGGGAAAGGCACTTTCTCACACTATTGTGAGAAATTGTCAATTGGAAAAACAAAGCTCACTGTTTGTTGATAGTGGGCTTGCGTTTACCCTTACCTGCATATGCTGGTGATGTCGTCTACTTTCATAATGACAGATAGCCGTGTACACTATCTACAACATTGCAACCTCAAATATCCTGAGAAAATCCAAAGGAGCAAAACGTCTTTTCTCCCATTGCCTTCTTTCAATCCACAATTAATATGGCATTATTGGTGGACCTTCAGTCTCTACAAAACGGACTTTTTAAAAACCGATACCGATCAAACTCCCTTTTTTCAAAAAAGGTTCCATTTGTCGTCGAGTCGGCGGATTTATTTTTTAAAGAGGAATCTGTTGCCGGGTCCACATCGCGCCAATGTTGAATTCCCCTTGTGCACTTTGAGTTGCGTCCCGAGTCACTTGCGCCCGTTCGCATTTTGAGACCGTCCTATACTCGTATTCACACAGCCTCATCAAACTCTTGGTCTTATTTTGCATTCACTCCAGATCCCATTTAGGTCTTCCTTTCTCAATCAATGACAGAATTCCGACTTACAGTTTCCACCTCATCCAGTCAATGGGTTGCTAACGTTTGTTTAGAAACAACAGACTTCCGTGCTGCAATAGCTGCTTGCGTTTATTTAGTGCCTATTCTGTGGGAAAAGATCTCAACATCGTTTCAGAGTAGGGCAGAAGGAAGAGAAGACACTAAGCAAAACGCAGACCAGCAAACAGCCCAGAACATAGGAGTTGGGATGGTATGTTGAGGTTGTACAGACTTTGGCAAGACATATTCGGGCATACCATGTACAATTCTGGTCTCCTTGTTATAGGAAGGATTTTATTAAACGGGAGGGTGTAGACGAGATTTACATTAAATTAGATTCCCTTCAGTGTGGCAACAGGCCCTTCGGCCCAACAAGTGCTCACGGACCCTCCGCAGAGTAACCACCTAGACCCATTTCCCTTTTACTAATACACCTAACACTATGAGCAATTTCCCATGGCCAATTCACCTAAGCTGCACAGCTTTGGACTGAGAGAGAAAATTGGAGCACCACGCAGACACGGGGAGAATGTGCAAACTCCACACAGTTACCCGAGGCTGGAGTCGAACCAGGCATCTTGGTGCTATGATTCTGGATTCGTGGTGCTGGAAGAGCACAGCAGTTTAGGCAGCATCCAAGGAGCAGCGAAAGCGACGTTTCGAGCAAAGGCCCTTCATCAGGAATAAAGGCAGAGAGCCTGAAGCGTGGAGAGATAAGCTAGAGGAGGGCGAGGGTGGGGAGAAAGTAGCATAGAGTACAATAGGTGAGTGGGAGAGGGGATGAAGGTGATAGATCAGGGAGGAGAGGGTGGAGTGGATAGGTGGAAAAGGAGATAGGCAGGTAGGACAAGTCTGGCCAAGTCATGGGGACAGTGCTGAGCTGGAAGTTTGGAACTAGGGGGAGGTGGGGGAAGGGGAAATGAGGAAGCTGTTGAAGTCCACATTGATGCCCTGGGGTTGAAGTGTTCTGAGGTGGAAGATGAGGCG
>NC_057733.1:21673515-21695149 GCF_004010195.1 Chiloscyllium plagiosum
GAAATGTCGGCAGATGATTTGGTTTATGCGAAGGTTGGTAAGGTGGAAGGTGAGCACCAGGGGCGTTCTGTCCTTGTTACGGTTGGAGGGGTGGGGTCTGAGGGCGGAGGTGCGGGATGTGGACAAGATGCGTTGGAAGGAATCTTTAACCACGTGGGAAGGGAAATTATGAGGCAGCAGTGCGAACCATTGAGCCACTATGCCACCCCGGATGTTGTTGGCAATGGAGGGTTTTAGTTAAAGGAAATAGGTTGGGACTTTCTTTCACTAGAGCATAGGTTAAGAGATGACTTTATAGATGTTTATAACATAGTGAGAGGTGTGGATAAGGTGAATGGCAGGTGCCTTTTCCTTAGGGTGGGGACTTCAACAGTAGGGGGCATATTTTTAAGGTGAGAGGAGAAAGAATAAAAAAGAAATGCGAGAGGCATTTTTTTTTAAAACAGAGAGTGGTTCCTATGTGGAATCAATTTCCAGAGGATGTGGGTACAGTTACAAAGTTTAAAAGACACTTGGTTAAGTACACAAATAAGGCATGTTTAAAGGGATTTGAGCCAAGTGTATGCAGGTGGGACTAGATGAGTTTGGGATCATGTTGGCATGGATTGGTTGGACTGAAGGGCCTGTTTCCTGCTGTACGATTCTATGAGAAGTGAAAGCATGATGAAAGAAGTTTTCGAGGAAAGTGACGGAGACAATATAATCTTGGACAAGAACTCCAAAGAGCAGAGACCGGACTTTGAAGGATTCACATCTTTGATAGAGATTGGGGGAGGACAGGTGCTGCAGCTAGAGAGATTGAAAAATAAGATCAAGACCTTGCTTTTTTAGTCAGCAGTGACAGGCCTAATGCAAATGGGAGAGCAATCAGGCTATGGATTTCTATGCAAAAACAAAATCAAAAGGACTATGGATGCTAGAAATCAGAAACAAAAACAGAAATTACTGGAAAAACTCAGCAGGTCTGTCAGGATCTGTGGAAGGAAAAACAGTTAATATTTTGGGTCCAGTGACCTTTCTTCAGAACTTATTTCTAGATTCGCTGGAGATTGAGGGGAAACCAGCAAATAGCACATCTGAAAAGGGCACTTGACTCTTAAAAGTATATCACTTTCAGTTAAGGTTTGCATTTACGTAATTTAATGCCACTACCAAAGAAATAATTATAAACCAGAGGTGTGACCAAGTCATGAGATTTTGCATTGCACCCCAGGCAGCTGCTGAATATATACATATTCAATGCATCCTGGTAAATCTCATCTGCACCCTCTCCCGTTTATTAAAATCCTTCCTATAATATGGACTATAACACTTGACTGGTTTTAAGTAGGATTACTAGCTGTTTAGAATTCCAAATAGTATATTTGTAAATAGCAGCACTGACATCTAGTGGCCAAAACAAAAGCAGCAACCAATTTATTTTAATTAACCAAATAACTACAAGTTTACATTGCCCTCCACCCACTTTCTCTTCACAATTTCTGTGGAGATAGGAACTTGTAAGTACAGAAAATGGATAGCCAAGTATTACTTGGAGAAGGTTATTTACACTGCACTACCCTATTACACTCCATAAATTTTCCAATATCCTGCTTGCATTTAGGGGAACTCACATAAATCTGATTCAGCCAAATGATCAAATAGAGCAAGGCTTTTTGACATCAGGAGACATAGCTGTGAATTTGTCAAACAATTGACATTTTTACGCATTGAACATCTATATATTCGAAAACTTGAATATTGTACACCTAAACATTTTTTCAAATATAGGTCCTTGTGTGACTAACAATTCCTAAGACAAATTAAATGAGGAAATTACAAGGTATTTTAAATGCACTGTAAGTGAGACATGAAGAAAGGATGTTGTGAAACCTGAAAGGGTTCATAAAGGATTTACAAGGATGTTGCCAGAGTTGGAGGGTTAGAGCTATAGGAAAAGGATGAATTGGCTGGGGCTGGTTTCCCTGGAGTATTGGAGGAGGAGGGGCGATCTTATAGAGGTTTATAAAATTGAGGGGCATGGATAGGGAAATTAGACAAGGTCTTTTCCCTGGGATGGTAGAGTCCAGAACTAGAAGACATCTGCTTAGGATGAGGGGGGGGGGGAAGATTTGAAAGGGACCAAAGGGGCAACGTTTTCCTCACAGGGTGGTGCATGTATGGAATGAATTGCCAGAGGAAGTGGTGAAGGCTGGTACAATTGCAGGATTTAAAAAGGTATCTGGATAGGTATATGAATAGGAAGGGCTTAGGAGGGATATGGGCCAAGTGCTGGCAAATGGGACTAGATTAACTTAGGCTATCTGGTCAGCATGGACAAGTTGGACCGAAGGGTCTGTTTTCATGCTGTACGTCTCTATGACTCTATAAACAGATTACAGATTATTTGAATACAACCACACTAATTTGTACACATGCCTCTAATTTACTAAAAGACCGTAATATCACCTTAGAAAATAAATGTTTGCACCAAATATCTGGATTATTGTTAATTTACATTGGTCATTTGATTTGCCTGAAATGTCAATATTAATTATGATGTTAATATGTGCAATGGTCAGAATGGAGATTATAAACTGTCAGAGAAAAATCTGTTTTAGTAATTGCACTTATATTAACAAGTGTCTTTAGTAATAGGCAATACATTTGGGTTTAAAATAAATAGCTCAAAGTAGACAAATGTGATGTAATTGTATTTAATTCCCTATTGACTCTTTGTTACATTTTAATTTAACATATGGTTATGCAACTGTGGAATTTAAATGACCAGATTGTCTAAAATATCCAAATCATTCTAATTCAGTTAATTATAAAAGCATTTTATCTATGCTACCATGACAACAGCATTCCTGTGTGCAGAGAACAATGACTATTCATGAAATCAGAAAATTACTTACATCATGCAACCCTGTGACAACATAGAATTTAGTTTTAAAATCTGCAAATATATTTTGCATGAATTTCAAAACATTTATAAATTGAGGCTTAAAACATTAGTTTGGTGCCAACGAGATATGATATTTAATAATTGTCTTCAATTGATCTGTAGCTTCATAAGTCATTGTTTAAATGGATCTACTTACTGTGCAACTGTTGCAATCTGTCTCACACGGAGGTGTATTTCTATTGTGTAGTAAACATGTTCTCAGTCACTGAATCCATTCAAATTATGTTGGATTGTTGTTCCAGTCAAAAGTTACAACTGTTTCCAATTTAAATGCTATATTGGAATCTATCCATCTACAGGCAGAGATAGATTTTTTTCATTAGAGAAAGTCCACAATTCACACTTTTGAAAGGATATATTCACCTTGTGGACCTTACATTTTGATTAGAATGGGGCTAAAAGCCTCAAATTAAGGAAAATTAGAGTTTACACCTGTGTTCACTCAAGAAGAACAAGTGGTGATATGATTTAAATATTTAAGATAATTAAATGATTTGACAGAAGACAGAACCATTTTTCCCTGATGGGAGAAGACCAGAAAAATTGAACAATCTTAAAAATCAGAACTGGCCACTCAGAGGTGATATCAGGAAGTCTGCATCAAACAACATAATGGGAACTGAAATACAACCTCAAAAATAATTGAGGCAAGGACATTTCAATATTTCAAATGTCTTTGCTAGGCAAGGCTATTAAGTGATATAAAATCAAAGCAGGTTAGTGAAGTTCAAAAGCAGATCAACCATGATCTAATTGAAATGGTAGAACAGGCTCCAGTGGCTAAACAGGTTACTCCTGTTCCTTGTTGCGCAGTCTTTGCTCAGTTTACTCAGTCAAATGAGTTCAACAAACATATTACATTGGAATGGTGGAAAATCTTTCTTCAGATCTAACAGATCAAACAGTTCAGTGCTACTTTGCCCTTGTATGCTCCCAATGCAAGTACTACTCATCCTTTCAAAAACAAATTGCAATTCCAGTGTAGTACTATTCTCAAAAAGGAAAATATGCATCAGGTTCTTTATACAATTCCAACTATTTTCAGGCATATAACCTTTTTGATCAAGTAGCATAACAATTGAAAGAACTACTTCTGCTCAAGCTCCTAACTTGCTCAGTTTGTGGAAGGTATAAAGTTAAATTTAATATTTTTAATTAAGCATTGTGTGAATTAAACAGAAAAGTAATAGGAAATGTTGTGCAGATGAAGACAATAGCACAAAGTCAAGGATTTCACCAGCAATCTTCAATTTCAATCAGTTGCATTAATGAATTTAATACACGTTGTGACATTGAACACTTGTTCCGCTGCCTCCACCTCAGAGCTTACTTTTTCAATCAAGACTCCCGACCACCTTCCAAGGACCTCTTCACCCACCTCCAACACATCCCATCCACCTGGACACCCTTGCAGTCTTATTACCTGCCCTCGATCTCTTCATTTCCAACCGCCGCCAAGACATTAATCACCTCAAGCTGTATACCCCTCTCCCCCACTCCAACCTCTCACCCTCAATGCGCAGCAACCTCTGCTCCAATCCCAACCTCATCATTAAACCATCAGATAAAGGGGGTACAGTGGTAGTTTGGCGCAATGACGTCTACACCACTGAAGCCAGAAGTCAACTCGAAGACACCTCCTCCTACCACCCCCTTGACCATGACCCCACCCCCCATCACCAAGCCATCATGTCCCAGACCCCACACAGCCTCATCACCTCGGGAGATTTCCCACCCACAGCTTCAAACCTCGTGGTCCAGGAACCCCGCATTGCCCGATTCTATCTCCTTCCCAAGATCCACAAGCCTGACCATCCTGGCCGACGCATTATCTCAGCATGCTCCTGCCTCACCAAACTCATTCTCCACCTACCTCAAAACTGTCAATCCCCCCTAGTCCAGGAACTCCACACATACATTCAAGACACCACCCACACCCTCCAAGAAACTTTTGTTTCCCTGGCCCCCAGTGCCTCATCTTCACCACAGATATCCAATCCCTCTACTCCTCCATCCACCATGACCAGGACCTCCATTTCTTCCTCTCCCGATGTCCCCAACAGTATCCTCCCACTGATGCTCTCATTCGTTTGGCTGAACTGATCCTCACCCTTAATTTCTCCTTCAAATCCTCCCACTTCCTCAAGACCAAAGGGGCAGCCATGGGCACCCGTATGGGCCCCAGCTATACCTGTTGCTGTTGGCTACGTAGAACAATCCATCTTCCATAGGTATACCGGCACCATTCCCCACCTCTTCCTCCACTACATTGATGACTACATCGGTGCCACCTCGTGCCCCCGCGAGAAGGTTGAGCAATTCATCAACTTCACCAACACATCCCACCCCAACCTTAAAATTCACCTGGACCATCTCTGACACCTCCCTCCCCTTCCTGGTCCTCTCCATCTCCAATGACAATAGACTGGACACTGACATCTTTAAAACCCACCGACTCCCACAGCTACCTGGATTACACCTCTTCCAACCCTGCCACCTGAAAAAGTGCTATTCCGGATTCCCTATTCCTCCACCATATCTGCTCCCAGGAGGACCAGTTCCACCACAGAACACACCAGATGCCCTCCTTCTTTAAAGACCACAACTTCCCCTCCCAAGGGGTTGAAGATGCTCTCCAATGCATCTCATCCACATCTTGCACCTCTGTCCTCAAACCCCACCACTCCAACTGTAACAAGGACAGAAGGGGTCCCCCCCAAGCTGGTCCTCACCTTCCACCCTACCAACTTTCGCATAAACCGCATCATCCGCCGACATGTCCGCCACCACCAGAGATATATTTCCCTCCCCACCCCTTTCAGCTTTCCACAAAGACCGTTCCCTCCATGACTACCTGGTCAGGTCGATGCTCCCCCCAACAACCCACCCTTCCCTCCTGGCACCTTCCCCTGCCAGAATTGCAAAACCTGCACCCATGCCTTCCCCCCACTCACCTCCATCCAAGGCCCCAAAGGAGCCTTCCACATCCAAAGTTTGACCTGCACATCCACCAATGTCATTTATTATATCCGTTGCTCTCCATATGATCTTATGGAAATGTAAAGACTGAGAGGTGAATTCTCAACATTAAATTTGAAAGGGGAGGAGAGGTTAAAACTAGTGAAAGGAAAATATAGAATTGATAAAATGATGTGTGTTTCAAATAATGTTTAAAAGAATAGACTTCTCTCAGAGCACTTTAGGGAATATCTCTGGGACACCCACACCAATCAACCACACCACCGTGGCCCAACCTTTCAACTCCCCCTCCAACTCTGCCAAGGACATGCAGGTCCTGGGCTGCCTCCACTGCCACTCCCTCACCACCCGACGCCTGGAGGAAGAACACATTTTCCGCCACGGAACATTTCAACCCCAGGGCATCAATGTGGACTTCACCAGTTTCCTCATTTCCCCTTCCCCCAGTTCCAACCTTCCAGCTCAGCACCACCCTCATGACCTCTTAGCTGCCAATCTTCCTTCTCACCTATCCACTCCACCCTCCTCTCTGACCTATCACCTTCATCCCCACCCACCATTACTCTTTGCTACCTTCGCCACAGCCACACCCCCACCCAAATCGCTCCACCTTGGCAGCTCCCTGCCTCCATTCCTGAAGAAGGGCTTTTGCCCAAAACATCGATTTTCCTGCTCCTCGGATGCTGCCTGAACTGCTGTGCTTTTCCAGCACCACTCTAACCTAGACTTTGATAGTTGAATACAAGTCAACTGATGTTCCAATCAAATCATAGTGTGTTATGATTAGATTGTACCTTGAGTAATATATTCAACTCTCATTGCCCAATAAATGAAAGAAACCTTCATGTTAAACATAATATTAATTCTCAGACATGAAGATGAGTGTTGGAAACAGAAACTGGAAAAGATGAGCTTCTCAACTTATAAAAAACAAGATATGATCTTATGGAAATGTAAAGACTGAGAGGTGAATTCTCAACATTAAATTTGAAAGGGGAGGAGACGGTTAAAACTCATGAAAGGCAAATATAGAATTGATAAAATGATCTGTTTTTCAAATAATGTTTAAAATAGACTTCTTAATAAGAGTTAAGGTGGCAAAAGCCCTGGAATTTTTAGAGATACTCAAATTGTAAGGGCTGATAAAATGTAGAGCTGGAAAAACACAGCAGGTCAGACACCAGAGGAGCAGGAAAGTTGACATTTTGGATCAGAACTGGGAAAGTGAGTTCAGAGATAAATACAGGGACAGGGCTGGGTTGGGGGAAAAAGGTAGGTGGGATAGTGATTGGTGGATGCAGGAAAGGCAGATGGGATGGTCATAGGTGGATGCAGGTGAGAGGGGTTATTTTGTGATTAATTGGCAATAGTTGTTGGGTATTACTTGATTAGTGAACAAAATAGATTCCTTCATTTGTAATAATTGTGACTTTAACTATGTTAAAGATAAATTAGGAAATACTTTTACATAAAAAAAGTAATTCAACATTACTTTCATTTGTATATGCAGTTTATTTCATTGTTCATCTTCAGTTCCATGGCTTCTGCTTTACTCCTAAGCTTTATACAGGTAAAGGTGATAATGGTCTTTACAGATTCATAGTGATCTACATCATAGACAAAAGACTTTTGGCCCATTGTGTCCCTACCTGTCAAAAACAACCAACCACCTATTCTCATCCCATTTTCCAGCACTTTGTATGCTTTTGCATCACAAGCGTACATCTATATACTTAAATGTTGAGGGTTTCTGCCTCTACTACACCTACATGCAGAGTTCTAGGTTCCCAACAAGCTCTGGATGGAAAAAAAAACCTTTTCCTCATCTCCTCTAAACTTGCCCCTTACCTTAAATCTATGCCCCCAGTCACTTCATCCCTCCATCAATGGGTAAAGTCTCTTCCTATCTACCCCCCTCACAATTTTATACATCTCAGTCAAGCCCCCTCTCAATCTCTTCTGCTCTTGCAACTCCAGCCTGTCTAATCTCTCTAGGCCAGGTAACATCCTAGTAAAGCTCTATCCCTTCTATAATGTGGATTCCATAACTGCATGCAATACTCCAGCTTTCACCTAATCATCCTTTACACAGTTTCAACATAATTGCCCTGCTCTTAAACTGTGTGCCCTGTATGTGGGTGGCACAGTGGTTAGTGGGCGACACGGTGGCACAGTGGTTAGCACTCCTGCCTCACAGCGCCAGAGACCCGGGGATTCAATTCCCACCTCAGGCGACTGTGTGGAGTTTGCACGTTCTCCCAGTGTCTGCGTGAGTTTCCTCCGGGTGCTCCGGTTTCCTCCCACAGTCCAAAGATGTGCAGGTCAGGTGAATTGGCCATACTAAATTGCCCATAGTGTTAGGTAAGGGGTAAATTTTGGGGTATGGGTGGGTTGCGCTTCGGTGGGTCGGTGTGGACTTGTTGGGCCGAAAGGCCTATTTCCACACTGTAATGTAATCTGTAAATCTGACTAATAACATCAAGTTTACCATATGCCTTCTTAAACACTTTATCCCCCTGTTCTGATAACAGAAGGGACCAGTGTATATGCATACCAAGATCCTTCAGATCGTAGATGTCGCCCAGGGTTCTACAGTTTCATTATGTATTCCTTACCTTGTTTGTCCTCCCCAAGTACATCACATCAAGTTTATCTGGATTGAATTCCATTTGCCATTGCACAGCCCAAAGATTTCCTCCTGTAATCTAAGGCAATCATCCTCACTATTTACCACCCCACTATTTTTTATATCCTCTGCAAACTGACTAATCATCCCTCCTACATTCAAGTCTAAGTCATTGATATAAACCATAAAGCCACCAACACGGAGCTCTGTAGGACCCATTCAGGGCCATATGGCTTTAAAAGATTCAATCACTGATCCAACTCGAGGACTGCCCTGGAAGTACTGATGCCAAAAACATGATTAGACTGTAATATTAACAGACACAGTATACAATAAAAATGAATGTATATGGAAAACAAATATTGCCTAACATTGGTTTTAAATGAAAATAATTCCAAATACTAAATTTTTCAGAAAATGTTGATAGAAATTGCTATGTAACTGCAATCTCCTTGTCTTATTCAATAGTCTAGTGTTGGACTCATTGAGTTAATGAATTAGCAGGTTGTTTATTCATGATTTTTTTTAAAAGGCTGCCAATGAAAACCATCTTATAGACTGCTCTGTTGCTCTTAAGTTTAAATAGGTTTTGCTTCTGAAAGTAGAGAACTAAATATTCTACATGACAAAATTTTAGACGCTTGTATAGGATTAATATGAAAAATTAAGTGTTCCCACACAGGCAATGGGCGTTGTCATCAAAATGGAACCTGTGTACTATCTGCATGTGTAAATACACTTACAATGCAACTCAAACACAGAATTCCTCCTAGTTGGAACCTGGTGCTTTTTTTATCCCCCACTGTGAAAAAGGCCAATCTTACAATCAAGCTAAAAACAATTTAAATTCTTTTACTAATCACAGATGACAAGAACATGGGATTAAGAGAAATTAAATTTTACTCTGTACGGATTTTATTTTTCAACATACTGTATAAAGTGAAGATTTAGGTAAGCCAGTCTTGATATCCCCCACACATTCACTAGCTGACTTCTCAGTGTAATCATTGACCAAAGTAAACCTGCCTGGCTAAACCAAGCTTTGCAATTAATTCTCAATCACCATAAACTGCTGGCAACCTTTCTACCAGAGTCCAATTTGTTAATCAAATACAAATTACCTCACAATACATAAAATGTTGGTTTTCCGCTTAAATTGGTATTCTTGTGAAATGTTCTGATGAGTGCAAAATAAGTTTCAACAAGTTTTGATTTCTTGCTTGTTTTCTTTCAGCATTACTCAACTTCTGTACTACCAAACAACTAAAATAATTCCCAGGGAAATTGCATGTCCTCATTCTACATTTTAAAAAAAAATGTATTAAAAGTATCCATAACCATTGGGAGTTGACGGATTTTATTGTTTACAAAACAAGTTCCATGTTACTTGATTTAAAATGTGAATTGTCTTAGCTGCTGTAGAAGTGTGTCTCAGCTGTCAAAATGTGAGCAGAGCTTTCAGAGTTGATGCTCTGAAGCTCTCCAGAGAGACTTAAATCCTTAATTAAAAGATTTTTATTTTAGCTTTTATTTCAGAGTATTGATCAGTCAGAAAAAGCTGTGTAATAGTAATAATTTGGAATTAACAGAGTCTAACAGTGCACTCAGTTTATAGATTATATCCTGCATCTTCAACTATTTCCAAAAACTTTGTGTAGTAAATTGAATTAGCAGAAGACTGGCACAACTGGTTAAAGATATTTTATCTGCAATTACACTGCTCATGGCCTACAGAACCTCATAGGTTTACAGTTTTCAGTTATTGGATCTATTCTGAACCTTTCAACACAGTTATAATACCACAATACAATGCAGTGTGTTCCTGTGTAGAAAATGTATTCATAACTGTGATGGTCACTTAAACCAACACTGTCATGGATAGATTAGGAGATCAGAGCTGAAAAATGTGTTGCTGGAAAAGTGCAGGGCAGGCAGCATCCAAAGAGCAGGAGAGAAGGGCTTATGCCCGAAACATCGATTCTCCTGCTCCTTGGATGCTGCCTGACCTGCTGTGCTTTTCCAGCAACATTTTTCTGTCATGGATCGATACATGGTAGATTAAAGAGGACAAAGTAAAATAGGTTCTTCCCTCTTATTGGATCTCTCAGCACTTGCAATAAGCCCTGTGTAACAGGTATATCCTTCAAGATTTGGCTATCGAGCCATTCTTGGTGATGGATTTTAACTTCCATATTCAGAGTGCATTCTGCTCTCTTGCCACTACTGCTTCTTCCAAATTGAGTTCAAAATGGAGGATTACTGATCCATTTGCTGAGACAGGATGGTAACTGATCATCAGTTAAAATTTCCTTGTGCATGTTTGATCTGATGCTGAGACTTCATGGAGTCTGGAGTCAATGTTGAGTACTTGCAATAAATAGCACAGCCTCCTGATGGTATATCACTGTATTGCCATCTCTGGTGGGTCTGCTATTCTATTGCAACAAATCACATCTAACGTGGTAATGGAGGAATCTGGGATTTTTGCTGTAAAATATGACTCAGGTGATCTTGATTAGTCTGTGATAGCTCTTGCAATTCTGCCAAACATTTCTTGTTAGTAAGAACTTTGTAGTGTGCCACTGTCATGACTGGGTGCCTAGGCCAATGCGAAAAGACTTATTCAATTTTATTTTCACTTGACTGAGTAGCTTATTGGATCATTTCAGAGGGTAATAGTGAGTCACATTGTATTGAACTGGATTTCCCTCTGAAATCACTTGTTTAAATAGATTTTGAACTTGCGAACATAAATTGGTTGCCTCAATATTTCCTGCTTACATGTTTACTGGTGCTCAACAAGATGACCAAAAAATTTAGAAGTTAGCAGATATTTATAGTAGACGATGGTTGCCGCAGACAAATCTGTCATTTTGCAGATTCCTTTAACAAATAAATTCAGATATCAGTTGGCAATAGCTGAATAAGCTGTTAAACTATTTGGATATATTGAAAACCATCTTGCCTCAACATTAAGTAGTAGACAAATGGAAAAGGTCAATATCTTTGAGAAACTGAATCAAAGCTTGAGCACAGAAATCTCTTACAGAATCAAATATCGACTGTTTTCCTTCTGTTTAAATATACTGTACATAAAACATGGTGCAGGAGTCAGCCAGGGTATAAAACAACTCCACTTTACAGGCCTAAAAAAAAAAATCATGTTTGCGCATATCCTTGGTTTTAAAATCAATACCACCCATCTCCCTATCATCTTCCTCCAACTTCCCCTGCACTCTTCAACTAGAAGATGCTGTACCATGCAGGAGTGAGCTTCAAATTTTTGTCAAAAAAATAAAACATGCATTTCTGTTAAGTTACTTTATAACTGGGCACAAGGGATCAAGCAGGTGATATGGTCTGTACTGCAAAACGTAACAATCATACCCACTTTTTGCATCTGACATCAATTACACTTCAAAATAATAACTACCCACACGAGTGGTTCCCTTCTGTGTACAATTTTGAGAAGCTTCAATGGTCAACAAATGCCGACATTCGCAATCATATTCTTGAAAACCAAATCGAAATAAACTTACACTTATACTCTAATTGACAGCTAAGCAATTGATTTTTAAGCATTTTTAATTTGAAATAATTCAAATATAGTGCAAAACTAATTAGTTTTTCATAACTGAAAACTATTTTCATAATTTCAAATGCCAAAAAAAACTTAAAAACAAAAACAGGAATTGCTAGAGAAATGTACCAGATCTGGCAGCATCTGTGGACAGAAATCAGAGTTAAATGGTTTGGGTCCAGTGACCCTTCTTCAGAAGGTTCTGTATTTCACTGTTCTGTAGAAGGGTCACTGGACCCAAAAAGTTAACTCTGCTTTCTCTTTATAGATACTGCCACTTCTGCTGAGTTTTCCAACAAGTTCTGTTTTTGTTTCTCATTTTAACATTGACAAAAAAAAAAAGAGCCAAAAAAAAACTTGAAGTATATTTGCCATATGTATAATCGGAGCAGATGCCTTTCTATTTTGGCTTCCGATTTGATCAGCATTAGAATTCGCTTGTCTGTATTGAGAAATATATCAATCCATGAGTTAACAATTAAATGAAACCAGGAAAGTGACTACTGACCAGGCTTAGATAAAAACATTTCATAAAAAATATGATTCGGAGATGCCGGTGTTGGACTGGGGTGTATAAAGTTAAAAATCACACAACACCAAGTTATAGTCCAACAGGTTTAATTGGAAGCACACTAGCTTTCGGAGCGACGCTCCTTCATCAGGTGATGACCTCATGAAGAAGCGTCACTCCGAAAGCTAGCGTGCTTCCAATTAAACCTGTTGGACTATAACCTGGTATTGTGAGATTTTTAACTTCATAAAAAATACATCACCACCAGTCAGGTAAATAATTTACCAGTACATTCGCTACTAAAAAGACATTAAATATGTTTTTTCAATATTTAGAGCTCTGGTGTACAACCAAATACACCATTCATAGTTACTCAATAAAGTGCAGTTTCAATTAGCTACTGCACAATTTGTAAAATTACATGGAAGACAGAAATATACTACCTATCCCTGAACAAGGCACATTTCATTTTAACAGTGCAAGAATATAGCACAAATAAGACTTGTATATTAATCTTTTCACCTTTCAATTGTATTTAACTGGTAGAAAACCTCAAACAGTATATTTGAAGTTTTTTTCCCCCCACTGTTCATGGAGCTAATTATTCTTCCTCTTATTAATAAATACAATAGTGGAACAAAACTCACCCAAAAATATGGATAACTTTAAAAACACCACATTTTTAAAAATAAATTAATTCCAGAAAAGAAAGCATTTATCTATTTCTACTCTTGTACTAACTAACATCAATAAAATAAGGAGCCAATTAATTCCAAGAATTAAGAATTTTTTCTTTAATGAAAGATCACTTTTTTTCTGTAAGTGCTTTCCTTTTCCATTTGAATGAAATGTTAATATATACAAACGCAGCCATCTCAAAATGCAAAACATTTTTCCCAAAAAGTGTATTCAGCATTCAAATGAAAAACAACCACAGTGCTGATTTGTAAAAGGGAAACATTTAAACTGAGTTCAGATATTATACACTATTTTGTTTACAACTGCAACTACAACGGTACAGTATATTTCAATGCACTAATGTTGGAATGTTGATTCTTTAAGGAAATTCACCACTCTCCGAACTATGCAATTAGTTTGCATGTTAATAGGCCAAGGCATAAAGCTTTGCGAAGATTCTGTTCCAAGTTGTATGTGAAACTTGTCAAAACAAATCAATTTTGCAAATTAAGAACATTTCTCATCCCTGTGCTCCCTCATAAACAACCAATGTAGAGTTTTATTGTATGGCCTCTTTCAAAAAAGAAACTTTACATTTATTGTTCGTGCAATTGACATGTTTCATTAATGTACTCACATACAGTACTGAAAAATGGAAGATTCTTAGCTGGGGTGTATGAAGCAGAGTTTACTCCTAGTAAAGTTTTGAAGTAATATTGGTCCTTGAAACAGATTAGCTCATTGCCTGACCTAACAGCTGAGAATATTCTGTTCTACTGGATTGGGAAGGCAGTAATAACATCTAGAAAGTTTTACATTAAAAAAACCAAACAAAATATCATAAATTTTAAACCGTTCCCTCACTTCAAGTTCCACAAGTTTGAATGACAAAGGAAGCCAGTGTGAAAACAGAAAAGGTTTTTCTGAAACTGCATACAGCTGGCCTCACTGACACGACAAAGGTCTTAATCATTATGGTGAGGGAAATAGTTCTTTCAAATGTACTTGGAGTTAAATGGCCTCCTATTGTGCTTTTTGATTCTCCGTCAACAGCAATTTCCTGCAAAACTTGCAACTTAAAATATATCGCAGAAGTACTCAGAGAATGTGCATTTACTGAGGTTCTCCATTTCAGTTTTATCTGAAAAATTCCCTGTCTGGAAATCAATGATTCATTATGGCATACCATACAATTAACAATTATATCTTCCTGGAATTTTATTGAAGCAGTCATTCTTCAGGTCAGTCTACTCAAGGCTATCAGGTTATCTCAACAGTGGCATGAAAAAAAGGACCAGTCAATCCTATCCTCATCAAATACTCAATCGTGTTCTTTATAGCAAGGCATTACTGAATCACAGTCAAGAACTGAAATTATCAGGCAGACTTCCTAACAATTCAGACTTTAGTGCAGTTTGATCAACTAACTCAATAAAAGGGCCAGATATTAAAAATGCAAACTTAGTGTTTGTACAGTTGCTTAATACAAGCTTTAAGAACTGAGTCACCACCAACCACCTGTTAAGCAGGTATTCCATGAGAAGAATAAATCTATTTTAAGCTGACAAAATAATCAATCCACACATGCTAAACATACTTATTGACCTGTTGATTACTGACTCAATTGCATCCTTGGTATTACAGAGAAAACACTTGCTGCAGCATAATGTCATTAAATGCTTAACTGATTAGACAGAAAAAAATCACTTGCACTTAAATCATTTCCTGGTTTATGTAAGAAAGGTAATAGCTGCTTGTTTTTAAACTACAGTTGGCAAATTTGTACATGACGTTTATGATTTTTTTCCTTTGTTCACATGGCACCAATTCTGATTGTTTTAAACAAACATCGTCCTTTTGCTTGCAATACCAGTCTGTTAGCATTTGCATCTTCAGCATTTTCCATTTTAATTTAGAATCTAACCTGAGTATAATATCTATTGATCAAAATCCCTAACAAGAAGAAAATCTACCAAGACAAACATGTCATACTGTAATTTCTCCAAGATTTCCAAATATCCAAGTGTAGTTTAAAATATTAATAGCACAAATTATGGAATTTCTCATCTCATTTTTTAAGAAAAAACAAGCTCAACATTTATCTTCCTCCATATCATACCCTTTTTGGTGGGAATTAGTTTAAACAGTGAACTTCAATAAAAATTACTGCTCGAAGCATCTTCCAACAAAATTACAGCAACTATACATTGGCTGTGGATAGCTTCCACTGGCATCCCCAGTATTGGGGAGTGTGGTAGAAAATAAAGAGAATCATGAAAAAGGTGAGACAAAGACTAAGTAAGTAATGAACTGGATAAGTTGCATTCTTGGAATGTGGTGAGGGTGTTATAATAAGAAAAAACAATTAGGATGGTGGAGGAAGAGTTATGAGAGATAGAGCCACATTATAGGACATCAGAGCATATGATGTCAATAAAAAAGCTACAAACCAGAGAAGGCCTGGTCAAAAGACAGTATCTTTTGGATTGATTGTAAATGAGGCAAAGACCAACAGCAGGGTACTAAATGGCAACGAAGTCAAAATTGGAAGTACTGGTTTGCAATAAAAAAAAGACATTCAAATATATTCACTTAATTATAAACTTCAAAGTTACTTCCAAGAATGAAGTACAGGGTTAGATTAGCTGCAAAAGACAAGACCAGTGATCTAAACTTATGTCTTAAACTCCAAAAACATCAGCACGAATCTGGAAAAACATCTAGTCCACTCACTACTGTAGGGTGTTGCACTATGGATACAAGAGGTAGACTCTGAAGATGGTGAAAGGAGGATAATAAACGAAATGTGGTACAGCAGTGGATGCTCAGAATCAGTTGAACAGAAAGACAAGATTGGTTTAAACTAAAAAAGTAAGTTTATGATTCAAAAGGATCACTAAGTAGTTAGACAACCAAGCAGAAATTGGAAACAAAGATAGACACAGCTTGATCTCCCATAAAATGACAGAAAAATGATAAAAACAGTAGACATTATAAAAAAGATGGGATGGATAACATTGGAGATGTTGACAGAGGCTTTAAGAAAGCCAGAAAGAAACTTGACAATACTTGACAAACAGTAGTCCCACTAAGCCTGCAGTGACAACAAATGAATGAGTGCATGATTAAAATGCTGTATAAAGGTAATTTTCCTATTTCAATTATTTGTACATTAGGTACAGCAGAAATGGGAGCTCTCTATTACCATCCCGTCTCATTTCAAGCATTGGATGAAAAAAAAGTCAATCCAGAGTAATTCTGGCACTGTTGGCATTCACTGTATTTTAATGAGTAGGCATAGAAGTATGTCATACAACAACTTTACATTAAATTTACTGAAGACACCCCTCTAGGCAACATCTAGTCAGTCATTGTAGTTGTTATGACCTGAGAACTACTGAAAGAATGCTTCCATCTCAAAACAAATATTCTCATTTATTCAAAAATCAAATTCCCATAATTTACCTCTTTAAAAATAAATCTCTAACCTATAATTTTGCACCTAAAACAGCCACCTTGAAATAAAACCATGAAAACAGAATTTGTATACTAATCTCAAAGTATAAATTGTTTAACCTTAACTGGATTATTAAATTGTCATCTAAAAATTTAGATTCTAGATGCCCGCTTTGGCTTAGACTTTAAAGAAACAACCAGCGTATGTGCCAAATATAAAGATTCCTTAACAGGCAATGGATTAAAAAAGATAACTTAGTAAGACTTGTTACTTCTGTACAAAGTCACCTTTCAGAGCTGTAACAAGCCAATCTTGCGCATCATCTGAGTCACTCATATCACTGGTATCAGCTGCTAAAAGTCGTGAATAGTTTAATCTCTTTTGCCGTGGAATTTTTGACTGTGCAATGAGGAAGACCACTAACCAAACCAGAGCAGTAGCAGAGCATGCTTGATAGAGTCTTTCTATGCCAAAACTGTTCACAATGAAGCCACTGCAAAAACTGCCAATGCTTGCACCAAGACCAAAGGATAAAATATGGTAGATTTTATGGAGTGTTCTTTCAATACCAGGAGTAGCTATATCATTAGCTTGACCCCAAACAGCCCACCATAAGGCACCATTGCTAAAAGCATTTAGGATTTGAATAGGCAACACTGCCCAAGAGGACCAGAGGAATGAATAGTAGAGCACCTGGGCTGCAAGGCATATTAGTCCAAAGGTTACTGATCCAGAGAATGAAAAAATCTTTAACATTCTGTCCTTGAAAAGATAAAGTAGAACTTCAGCTATAAATCCAATTGCTACAGCAACACCCATAAAGGCCTCGCCGCTCCCATTGTCCTGCATTTGCCAGAACAGGAAGTTATTTATTGTAGATCTAATAGCTCCCATAATAAAGACTGTGATCACGTATAACATAGCCCTTCCATCACCTCCCAGCAGGTGCAATCCTTTGATGGTGTGGTTTATCATGTCATTTTTCCTAGCTGTGTGAATTGGGTAGAACACACCAACAAGTAGTGTCAACGTAATCAATGCTGCATAACCATAAAAGTGCACTGCAATCCTAGAAGTATATGCATTAATAAAACAGTCAAGCCTATCCACAACAATCCCAATACTAAGAGCTGCTCCAGCTGTGCCCAAGTAACCCCAAATCCACTGTTTGCCATAACGGTCAACAGAGTCAACAAAGTCCAGATAGTCATAGAGCCCATCATCTGCAATCCACTCCAAAGCTGATGCCAGAACCTCCCATAAAGACACAGCTAACAAAAGCAGCACAAGTGTCTGATGTTGGTTATCCAGAATTTTAAAACTGTGATCAGACTCCGTGCTGATGCGCTGCTTTTCTAATCGGTTTTCAGAGCCAACCTTCAAAAGAGCATCCCCTTTCATGATGTGACTGTTAACTGAACTAGAATAAACATCTGAAGTGATGTTTTTCTTCTTGTTATCTTCTTTAACAGGAAAATGCGTGGCACTTTCTGCCATGGTTCCTACATGGCCAGAGTCTTTAATCTGTAGGAGTTGGTTCCACTTTGATTGGAGATAATCATCTGTAGTTTGCGTACTACCAATATCTTCTGATGGAGTAGAGACATATGAATGTATAATATTGCTCAGTTCAGTGTTCTGTGATTGTTTAAGAGAGCTGATTCTATTTGCAATAGCTGTTTCAACAGTGGTCAACACCTGGAGGTCTTCTTTAATTTCAGCTTGGAGTGTTGAACGAGGATGACTAGTTAAAGCAGCATTCACTACTGTTGGAAGAATGGTATGTGCAAATTTATTCATCTTCACATCACCAATACGGTGTTTGTCTTCTGGTCTTGCATTTTGCTTCCAACCGTTTTTTATATACAAACTTTTGTTACAGAATTTGTATCCTATTTCCTTATCTATAGGTGGAATGAGTGTGAATAGAAGGCCTGCTCCTACTGACAACAACAAGGAACCAAGGATAAGAATTCTCCTTTTGTTATGGCGCCCAGCATAGTAAGACCAAAATGGAGTACAAAGCATGAAAATAAAACACTTTGCTCCCATGATAATGCCAACAAATTGTGCAGTCAATCCAAGCTGCCTGAAGTATATAGTAAGGAATGGAACTACACAGGCTGCTGCTGCACTATGAAGAAAATGATAGAGACTGGCAAGGGCCAGCGCTTTGCTGACATTCCACTGTTTATTTCTCTTCATGGCTCTCGAGTTTTTCTACCAAAGCATTCCAGTTAGCAATCTGAAAGAAATAAAATTTAAATTAGGCAACAAATAGATTTTATACAAGATCCATAAATATACCTTTCATATTACACAGTTCCTAATTAAAATGTGAAATGCCGATTTTGCAAAGCAATTAAAGCATTTTTTTTGCATACTATATTTGGGTTGTCTTGGAGAATAATAATAGCTCAGTTTCTTTTCTCCACTACCAGCCACATCCATTAACTCCTGTCCCTGATTCATCCATCGCTAAATCAGAATAAGTCTTTAGCTCTTTTAAAGAACATTCATTCAATTGCTTCTCAAAGCAAAACTTCCTCTAGACTCCTCTTCCATAGCCTTCTGATTTTCTCCAATTCCTCCCACAGTCCAAAAAATGTGCAGGTTAGGTGAATTGGCCATGCTAAATTGCCCATATTGTTAGGTGAAGGCGAATGGATCTGGGTGGGTTGCACTTCGGCAGGTTGGTGTGGACTTGTTGGGCCGAAGGGCCTGGTTCCACACTAAAGTAAGTAATCTGCCAGTATTCTCTTTACAAGCTTGTCCATGAGACAACTCAGATTCCCTTGACCCCATTCCAACTAATCTGTAGACCAAAATCCCATTCTGATCCCACAGGATAACTAATCGCATTTCTTTTGGAATATTTTGTTGCCTACTGAACTCAAGCCCATCCCCACCATACAGCACCCCAAACCCTCAAACCAGCCTACTGCATCAAATCTACTGGGATGTTCTCAAGCAAGTTTCTCCCTCTATCACAGCACAAAAATACCACTCAAAGAAGTAATCAGAGACTGTGCTCCATTATATCACCCTTTTGCAACAATCCAAGTCTTTTAACAAAGTTGACCAGTTTTCCTTCAACATCTCTCCCCACCTTTCTTGAAATTCAAATCGAGCTTCCTCTCCATCCAAAGACTCCCAACCTCCATACCTGCAGCATCAGGCCACACACCCTCAACACCGCCCCCCCACCCAAACAATCCCAAGTCTCCATTTACATTGGACTCCCTCCAGATTCAACAACTTCTGTGCTTCACTGGTTAACTTTGCTGTAAATTCAGCTCAGCCAGAAGTCTCCTGCCCAATTCCTATCCAGCACTGCCTTTCCCACTCTGGCTCTCTCTCCTCTCAAAGCCTTGGATTGATTTATTATGTTTTAGCCTTTCGTGGTGTCATCCTACTGTTGCAACCGCCACCAAATCATTCTTTCCTCCTCCACCTTTACCTCCCAACAACAACATGGTTATGACTTTGGCTTCTATGGTTTACCATAGCTTCCAATAAACTAACCTCTGTCCAAACTCTTAATCACTCCTTCCTAACGTTTCTTTTGGTTAGTTGACATTTGAGTGTCTCGGTGAAGCCGTTCCAGGATGTTGGTCGACGATACAGGCACAACACAAATGCAACTTGTTATTTGAACATGAAAGGCAAAGCCTCCCTCCGCCGCCTACCGATTAAAATACGAAATCAGAGATTTGTTTTTGGGCGAGTGTTAGAGCGGGGATAGGTCGTCCATTTCCAGCTATGAGGAAACATCAACAGGAAGTAGACTCAGATGTGGCCCCACACCTCAGGAAAGAAAACCAACACAACTTTCAAAAACGGCAGCCTCTTCCCGGCTGTTCCTTCCCACGAGTCATCGATACTGACCAGGCGCGGCTAACACACCGTCACTGAAGTTTCGGGCCGGGACCACCTCACAGACACGTCCAGTTTGGGTGTGTTGGGTAGGAGGAGAGCCGTCTCACACAGAGCGACCTCCCAATGAGCGAGCGGCATGTGGGGCACGTGATGTTACCCCCCCGCCCTGTTATCACGTGACTGTAACCACGTGAATCCTCGCTCGGCGACTTCGCTGCCCCGCACGTGCACTGTCTTCCTTTCAAAACAGATTTCGGTTTGTTTTCCCGCCCAATGGATCACACCTTCATAGACCCGGCGGTGGGCGTCTGGGAGCACAAGCTGCTCCCCCGGCGGAAAGAGACCTCCCTCAGCAGCACCATCTGTCGGCTGCCTAAATCGCAGGCTGACGCTTGATCTTTTACTATAAATTCTCTACTGTGATCGTAACCCACTAGCCATTTGACAAAGGAGCTGTGCTCTGAAAGCTTGTACTTCCAAATAAACCTGTTGGACTATAATCTAGTATTATATAATTTTTAACTATCTCGCAGGATGCATGCAGCAAACAACAGCTTCCAGCTTTATGGAGGGATGGAGTTTTGATTTGTTGCAGCAGAATGTACCAGTTTCTTTTGGGAGATAATAAGATTAAAGAGTTCTGCAATTAGGCGCTATCTAATATGGATTAGTGGTGCTGGAAGAGCACAGCAGTTCAGGCAGCATCCAAGGAGCAACGAAATCGACGTTTCAGGCAAAAGCCCTTCATAAAGGAATAAAGGCAGAGAGCCTGAAGCGTGGAGAGATAAGCTAGAGGAGGGTGGGGGTGAGGAGAAAGTAGTATAGAATACAATGGGTGAGTGCGGGAGGAGATGAAGGTGATAGGTCAGGGAGGAGAGGGTGGAGTGGATAGGTGAAAAGTGGATAGGTGGAAAAGGAGATAGGCAGATAGGACAAGTCCGGACAAGTCATGGGGACAGTGCTGAGCTGGAAGTTTG
>NC_057733.1:21697444-21698866 GCF_004010195.1 Chiloscyllium plagiosum
GGTCTGGAGGGATGGTGAAAACTCGGCAGGGCTGGGAGCTGGGATCTGGTGTGGGTATGGAGCTGGGAGTGGGGGCAGAACCTGTAACTAGAGTGGGTGTGGTGGTGGGGGAATGGGGGTGCAGTCATGAGCAGGGGTAGTGTTCCCCTCGGGGTTCTGGGGGGTGGGGATAGTGGCAGTGGGGTCTGTCGGGGGCGTATCAGCAGGATGCAGGTGAGTGGCGCTGGTGGGGGCGGAAGTGGCGGTGACCACGGCAGTAGGGGTGGCGGACCTCACTGAGCGTGTAGCATCAGTGATGATGTGAGGGGCGGAAGTGATGTCATGTGTAATGCATGAGGAATTGTGAGGGGCGGAAGTGACTGACACCAGAGCAGTCAACCTTTGACGCAGTGAACAGCAACATTCTGATAGATTGTAAACATAAGGAGCGTTATCACAGCCTTGCTGGGCTAAAGTCTAGATTTTGAAGTCATTCATTTGCGACTCTTATTAAATTGTCAAACAGGCTCGAGGGCTGTTCCCGGCAGATGCAATAGTACCATTATAAGGCAATTGCATGATTGTGATGGAATTCTTTGCGCAGTCAAATCTACATGACCTCATCATTTATTGAATCAATGCCTTTAGAGTCATGGAGCTGTACCACACGGAAAGAGACCCTTTGGTTCAACTCGAAGGGCTTTTGCCCGAAACGTTGATTTTCTGCTACTTGGATGCTGCCTGAACTGCTGTGCTTTTCCAGCACCACTCAAATCCAGATCCAACTCATCCATGCAGACCAGATAAACTCTCAATTAACCTTGTCATGGGGATCAAAGATGGCAGCAATCTGTGAAGACCACGTTGCAGAGCTCTGCACCACATCGCAAGTGGGGTGAAGTCCTAGCCCGCCCTACCTGGACCACCGCGATATCCTAGCACTCTGAATGGTTGTAGAGTCCCAGTAAACTGTCAGATAGCAACTTAGCTTGGTTTTCGCTATCTAGGGATGATGGAGAAGTGAGGAGGTATGTCCGAGGCCAGGCCCATGGCCCAGCCTGCAGAATTACTCGGACTCGATTTCCTACCAGGCCCTGGTGAAGGAGCTAGCGAAATTTTGCAAGATGTTAGGCAAGCAGATAGAGGATAAGCTGGCCCTGATCTCTATCATGCAGCAGAAGTATGAACAGTAGCTGGAAGCTCTGGAGAAATGGACGGATGAGATAGAAAATCTGCTATTAATCTGGGGCGGCACTGTGGCTCAGTGGTTAGCACTGCTGCCTCACAGCACCAGGGTCCCGGGTTCGATTCCAGCCTCGGGCAACTGTCTGTGTGGAGTTTGCACGTTCTCCCCATGTCTGCGTGGGTTTCCTCCGGGTGCCCCAGTTTCCTCCCACAATCCAAAGATATGCATGCCAGGTGAATTGGCCATGTTAAATTACC
>NC_057733.1:21699839-21707764 GCF_004010195.1 Chiloscyllium plagiosum
CTAGCAACATGAATTCGACTGGGACAACACTACTATCATAGGGCAAGCCAGACAGAGAACAGCCAGGGAATTCGTAGAGGCATGGCATTCATCCACAAACTCCATCAACAAACACATCGACCTGGACCCAATATACCAACCACTACAGCGGACAGCTGAAACTGACAACCGGAAGCGGCAGGGACAGACCACTATAAACACCAGAGGAAACATCAAAGAAGCGCTTCACAGGAGGCTCCCAAGCACTGATGATGTCGCCTAGCCAGGGGACGAAACGTTTGCAACAAAAACTTCCAGCTCGGCGAACAGAACCACAACATTGAGAAGGCTCACTAGGTCACGGAGTGGAAGTCAGGTCTGGACCAACGTCCTTGTCCTATCTAGGTGCGGCTTCATCACTATTGAGATAAGGAGAGAATTGTGGAAGCTTCCAGAATCTAGGGGAAGGAGCCGAAGGCCCAAGCTAACAAGGACTCTAAGATCATGTTCTTCCAGTACTTCTCAGCGGCGTTAATCCGGAAAAGAAAATCCTGTGACAGCGTCAAGAGAAGATTGAGAGAGCCTAGGATCCATTACACTTTTAGGTATCCAGCGGTGCTTTGGTTCACCTTAGATGGATCTGTACATCTCTTTGACATGTCGGACAAGGCAAGAGATTTTGTGGACAAATTAACTTAATCTGAAAAAATTAGTATGTACAAATAGTGTGTTGTTTGGGTATGTGTCTGTTTTTATTTTAAAAAAAGAAGTCCGATTGGGGCTTTCTTTTCCTATTGGTAATAATCTGATCTAAATTATGTCTGGGGGTGGTTGGGATGTATACTTTCAATTTCTAAGTTAAGTTATACGAAAGGATGGTTAGGGTACTTACCCTTTTTTTTCAAAATTGCTTTGTTCACATTGTTATTTCATGGTGTATTTTCTTTCTTTTCTGCTTCTGTTTGTGGTGTGGCTCTAGCTAGGAGAAGGGAAAATGGTTGGGATGGCTAGATGCCTACTTTTGGGCAGTTTATGCCCTGTTCAGGTATTTAAATGCCTGGGCTGCAGTATGGCAACAGGATGGGAAGTTGGGTTCTGGGATGTGTAGATGCCCCCTTTGGGCAGGGTTGAGTTCCCCTATTCAATGCCTTTGGTGCTTTATATGTTGGTTTATTTTGGTTTTTGTTGTATATAATCTTTGATAACTTTGTAGGTTTGTTAACTGTAGTGGTTTTAGTTTATGTAGTTTTTATGTTCGATGGATCTTGCGACACTAAAGCTCGGCGATTTGTAATTCGAGTTCCTCCTCTCTGGAATCTAAACGTTACTGCAGAAGGTTATGGCTAATGACTTGATTAAATAGTGAACCTGGAACATCAAGGGGAACATTTGAAACTACAGCAGAATGGCAATGACTGGGCTTACTTTTTATCTTTTAATACCATAGGTAGGGGAGCGGCTATATTGGTTAGGAGGAATCTTCCATTTAAGTTATTAGAGTGTGTTAAAGTCACAGACGGGAGTTTTGTAATCCTCAAAGCTCTGATAAATGGGGAAAAATATGGAGTTTTAAATGTATATTGCCCTCCAGTCCATCCCCTCAAATTTCTGGTAGATGAGCTCTCTAAACTGATCAATCATGAGTTCTGGCATGTCGTTGTAGGGGGAGATTTTAATTGTCTTATGGATCCCATGGTAGACAGGTTGCCCAAAGGTCCCCCGATATTGTCTGCGCAAACTAAATAATTAGTGGATCTGTGTGTGGAGTTAGGGTTGGTGGACATCTGGAGGCATCTCCAATCTATAGGCACGGATTTTACGTCGTTTTCCAATCCACACAAATGTCACACCAGGATTGATTTTTTCTAACCTCCGTGACAACCTGGACTTGCTGGCATTTTGTACCATTGGTAATATTACCATCTCCGATCACGTTCCAGTGTACCTGTTGGTTAAGATGAAGGATGCTATAGTGGGCCTGGCGAATGGATCCCTTTATCCTTAAGTATAATAAGTTTATGGAGTACTTCTTTAAGGAATTAAGGGCATTCCTAGACATTAACTCAGGCTCAGTTAGTAGCCTGTCCATCCTTTGGGAAACTGCTAAAACCAATGCCAGGGGGTTAGTTATTCCCTACTCTGCCAGTAGGAAGTGGCAGAAGGGCGAGCAGCAACGTCTCCTTGAAGCACGGTTGAAGTCAGCAGAGAAGGCTTACTTTGACAGGCCCTCATTGGCCAAGCTACAGAGGATTACGGCACTGCGGTCTGCATTGAATTTCGTGCTCACGCAGACAGCAAAGAAGGAGCTTTCTTTCGCAAAACAAAAGCATGGTGACAACCTGGGCAAGTACCTAGTATATATCTTGCCAGGAAAAAAAGGGGTCCTCCAGCCATTACACCAATTAAGGAAGGGTCTGGGAACCTAATGTGATTCCAAAACGATTAATGTGGCATTCCAGATTTTACTCTGAATTATACCAATCTGAGGGAGTGAGGATGGGCAGGCCAAGATGGAGTCCTTTTTCCAGGATCTGGAGCTGCCAGGTGTGACCCCTGAAAAAGAGTCTTTCTCAATGTCCCCTTATCAGAACACGAGTTGCAGGAGGTTGTGAAGCAGTTTCAGCGTGGAAAGGTGCCCGGTCCTGATGGACTTCCCAGCAAATTCCATAAGGGATTTATAACATATTGTCAGGCCCAATGCTCAACATGTTCAATGATTCATACAGTCATGATTGTCTCCCGCCATCTCTAAGAGAGGCCAATCATTTGCTTGTTCTTAAAAAAGGGAAGGTCCTGGAGCACTGTGCTTCTTACAGGCCCATTTCACTTGACTTTAAAATCCTCTCTAAGACTCTTGTGCTGAGGCTGGAGATTGTTACATTCTATTGTTAAAGAGAACCAGACGGGCTTCATAAAGGACCGCAGATTCTCCAATAATGTTGGGAGGCTGCTTAATGTATTTCAAGCGTGTCAACAACAGTCAATTCAGGGATTGGTGATTTCTCTAGATGCAGAGAAGGCATTTAACCGAGTTGAGTGGCCGTACCTTTTTAATACTCTGGAGCGGTTTGGCTTGGGCAAAGCCTTTATAAGATGGGTAAAGGTTCTCTACAGTGTCCCTCTCGCTGCGATCATCACCAATGGGGTGCGATCAAGCCATTTTAATATTTTTAGGGGCAGACGGCAGGGCTGTCCCCTTTCGCCATTGCTTTTTACATTGATGATTGAACCGTTGGCGGATGCCATTTGTAGGGATCCTAATATATCAGCTTCAGAAGTGGGGTCAAAATTACATAAGATTTTGTTGTACGCAGATGATGTCCTCATTATTTTGTCAAATCCAACAATTTTGGTGCCTCGCCTGATATAATGCACCAGCACGTTTGGCACCTTTTCGGGGTACAAGATTAATTTTGCAAAATCAGAGGCTATGCCTACGGTTGGTCTTGCGAAGGTGCTAGGTCTTGAGGGCGAATCTCGTTTCCCATTTAAGTGGTCACAGGGGTCTTTTATATATTTGGGCATACTCATTACTCCAGAGTAAGCCCAGCAATCAGCCAGCTTGACTTCTATGGTGGAGAAATGTCTTGAAATGATTATTCAGAAAATAATTGATAGTCAAATGGAAACATGAAGGTTAGTAAAGAAACACAGGATTACGTCCCACCTGCTCCATCTCTGAATGGGTTGATTAGAAAGATATGTTAAAAAGAAAATAAGGAGCCAGCACAGAGTCGTTAAAGGTGGCATGATAGAGTGAGTTGTAAAATAAAGCATACATTATCTTAAACTTAATTAACAGAGTTAAAAATCACACAACACCAGGTTATAGTCCAACAGGTTTATTTGGAAGCACTTGCTTTTGGAACACCACTCCTATATCAGGTAGTTGTGGAGTATAAGATCATGATCACAGAATTTATAGCCAAAAGGAGTCCACTGTCACAGAGATGTGATACATTAAACAATTTTAGATTAAGAGTCGAGCAGCAGACTCAGAGGAATTCATCAGACAGATGAGACTCAGGGAATTCTTTCAAGATGTCAGCAGTGATCTCAATGAGTCCACCAACAAACCAGAACAGTCATCACAGAGATCCACAGGGAAGCAACCAAAGAAGGGGTGACCTTGGACCCATCGGAAGGCTGCTGCCCTAGGCTTGATATGTATGCTGAAACAATCAGGAAATATATAAATGCCAGATTCATCATCAGCAAACATCACCCGATCACAACGCAATGCCATCCATGCTTTCAAAACAATCACAACATCATCAAAAAAACCAGCAGATAAAGGAGGAGCCATCATCATTCAGAATAGAACGGATTCCTGCAAGTAAGTGTCCCGACAACTGAACAGCCACCATCACTACAGGCAATAACTGGTCAATCCAACCAAAACACATACCCATGAGCTAGAAACATTGATCAGGACTTTTAATCCAGTCCTTCAGAGTTCCCTACGTTATCTTATCCCACATACTTCCCACTTAGGTGACTTCTACTGCCTTCTGAAGATATATAAAGCCAGCACACTAGGACGCCTCATCGTATCAGGCAATGGGACCCTTTGTGAGATCTTCTCTGGCAAGATGTCGAAGGCATCTTGATACCCATTGTGCAGGGGATGCCCAGCTTCTGTCGCGACACTACAGAAACTCAGCACCCACGGACCAGTTGAATCGGGAATATTCCTTGTCACAATAGACATGTCAGCACTCGTCATCAGCATCCCCTACGATGACGGCATCAGGGCAACAGCCTCAGTACTCAATATTAACAACTGTAAATCTCCGAACACTATCCTACAACTCATTCCCTTCCGCCTCAACCACAGTGTTTTCACCTTTGACAACCAGTTCTTCATCCAGACACAGAGAACGGCCATGGGGACTATTTTTGCACCCCAATATGCCAACATTTTCATACACAAATTCAAACAAGACTTCTTTTCTGCACAGGACCTCCAACTAACACTATATACCAGATATATTGACAAAATGTTCTTCCTCTGGACCCATGGTGAAGAGTCAGTGAAACAACTACACAGTGATATCAACAAATCTCATCCCAACATCAGACTTATCATGGAATACTCTTCGAATCTGCTTCATTCTTTGACACATTCTTCTCCATTAAGGATGAGCACCTCAACATCTCACTGAACCTCAAACCCATGGATAACCTCACATTGCCATACTTCTCTTGATTCCACCCAAAACATATTAAAATAGCCATTCCTTACGGCCAAGCCCTATGCATACACAGGATCTATTTGGATGAGGAGGAACATGACGGATACTTGAAAGTGTTCAAGGATGCCCTCATAAGAACAGGGTATGATGCTCAACTCATCAACTGCCAGTTCCAATGTGCCACAGCGAGAAACCATAATGATCTCCGGGGACAGACATGTGCTGCAACAGGTAGGGTACCTTTCGTTGTCCAGTACTTCCTGGGAGCCGAACAAGTACATTATGTTCTTCACAGCCTTTAACACATTATCAATGAGAATGAGCACCTCACCAAGACTTTCCCCATGCCTCCACTTCTTGCCTTTAAGCAACCACCAAACCTTAAACAGATCATTGTGCGCAGAAAGCTGCCCAGCCTTCAGGATGACAACAAAGTACAACCTTGTCGTGGTAGCTGCTGCAAGATGTGGCAAAGTATCAACATGGATAACACCATTACATGTGGGCACACCTCCTACCATGTACATGATGAGAACTTATATAACTCGGCCAACCTGGTCTGTCTCATATGCTGAGGCATGATACATTGTCGAGACCGAGCAGACACTACAACAATGGATAAGTTGACACCGTGCGACAATCAGCAGGCAGAACTGTTCCCTTCCAGTCAGGGAACACTTCAGCAGTCCAGGACACTCAGCCTCGGACCTTTGGATGACCATCCTCCAAGCCGGACTTCAGGACAAGCAGAGTGGCTGAGCAGAAGCTGATAGCAAAGTTCGGAACCTGTGGGGAATGGCCTCAATTGAGACCTTGGGTTATATCACACTACAGGTGACCTCACTACACTATATATACACAGACACACACACACTCCTACATACTCACACACCCATGCAGACCATCTCTCAGACACAAACTCTCTCACATATGCATACACAGACACCCCCCTGCACTAACACCCACACACACACCCTCTCACAGACACATAACCTATCACACTCACACACAATTTAACCAAGCTTACACATATATGCTTTCACGTGCACTCACACCTACATGCACACACCCATATGCACACTCACTCTGTCTCTCCTACACACACATAAAAGTTTAGGGGTGAATTTGCTTTTGCAGAACTACATTTTATTTTACTCAAAAACTGCATGAATCCATGTAAAACTCTGTAAAACTATGCAGAAGGCTTGTCAGTCTGACTAAACATTAGGACACAGACAGACTTCACATCTATTGTTAGAAAAGCTGAACTATTTTGAGAATATAATTTAAAAGTATTTACATATCAAAGAACAGAAACCAGCATATCCAATTTTAAAAGATAAAAGATTTAATCTAAAATTGTTTAACGTATCATATCTCTGTGACACTGGACTACTTTAGCTACAAATTCTGTGATCATGATCTTATACTGCACAATCACCTGATGAAGGAGCGGCGCTCCGAAAGCTAGTGTGCTTCCAATTAAACCTGTTGAACTATAAACTGGTGTTGTGTGATTTTTGACTGTAACCTAGTATTGTGTGATTTTTAACTTAGTCCACCCCAGTTCAACACTGGTACCTCCACATCAGATCTATTAATAGAGGCATGGAGTGCAGGAGCAAGGAGGTTATTATGAACTTGTATAACACAATAGTTGGGACCTCAGCTGGAGTATTGTATACACTTCTAGTATCTCACACTAGGAAGGATGTAAACATATTTCAGAGTGTGCAGAAGAATTTTACAAGAATGGTTGAAAGATCAGAAACTTCAGACACGAAGGTTGGTTGGTGAAATTGGGATAGCTTTCATGGAGAGGAGAAGGCGAGGAGGAGGTTTCACTGAAGGGGTTGGCAGAACACAAGTGGTCTCTGACATTGATCAAGGATGAAAAGGAAATTTCCAAAAGAAGCAATTGTGATGTGAGAAAACCTTTTTCACACAGTGAGTAGTTCAGGTCTGGAACACAGTGCCTGGAATTATGCTGACAGCCAGATTGATTGAGGCATTCAAAAGAGCATGAGATGATTATTTTTTAAAAAGCAATATTCGGAATTATGGGATAATGCAGAGGAATGGCACCAAGTCATTGGAGCAGTGCAACTTACTTAGGTGCAGCTGAGTGTCAGTGCAGAGTGGACTGGAGGCTTTGAGTGGAGCAGGACAGTTGTTGAACTGGGGCCTGTTACAAACAGACGACGTGCTCACTGAGCTGCAACAATATATTGTCGATTTCAAATTCTTTACTGGACAGTAAACATGTTATAAATATCTTATTTCTAACATAATTTTTAGATGCTGTAAATAATGTTATTACATTTCCTTTTATTCGTCTTTTGTATGAGATTTGTATTGAGGTACTCGTACCTAAGGTGGCGCTATTAGAGGCAGCCATTGTAAACACCTTTTGCTGTATTCCTGTACTTCTGTACTGGAGTAAATGTGACAATAAAAGGATATTCTATTCTACTCCAGAAAACCAGTGCAGACTTGATGGGCCAAAAGGCCTCATTCTGTACCATTCTCTCTCCCTCTCTCTCAATAAACTAGTCTAAATGACTCAATGTTTGTAATAATCTAGACAGAATCCTCACTCCCCTGTCCCAGTTAACACACTCTACACTCCACTCCACTGTCCCCCCTGCCCCAGTCTAATCCCCACTCCCCGTCCCCACTGACCCAGTCTAATCCCCACTCCCCTGTCCCACAGACCCACTCTAATCCCCATTCCCCTGTCCCCGCTGACCC
>NC_057733.1:21708345-21738700 GCF_004010195.1 Chiloscyllium plagiosum
CTGCTAACCCAGTCTAATCCCCACTCCCCTGTCTCTGATAACCCAGTTTAATCCCCACTCCCCTGTCCCCACTAACCCAGTCTAATCCCCACTCCCCTGTCTCTGATAACCCAGTTTAATCCCCACTCCCCTGTCCCCACTAACCCAGTCTAATCCCCACTCCCTGTCTCTGCTAACCCAGTCTAATCCCCACTCCCCTGTCTCTGATAACCCAGTTTAATCCCCACTCCCCTGTCCCCACTAACCCAGTCTAATCCCCACTCCCTGTCTCTGCTAACCCAGTCTAACCCGTCTCCATTAATAAAACCTAATTTCTTCTGACACCCGCTGAGAAATAACCGAGCATCCCCTCCGGTAATAACCCTACTCTCTTTGTAGTAGTCCAGACTAAATCCCCCTCAGTGTCTTCAATGATCCTCTAACTCTCTGTGACCAGGCCGCGGTGCGCCTGTTGTTGTCTGGTTGCTGAGGAGACGGCGGAAGTGTCGGTTGCCTGGAGACAGCGGCCGTGCTTGGGGGTGGGTTGTTCCCGGTGACGGGGCGCGCTCTTCTGTGCTGTGCTGTGTCAGCCCTCGGGCTTTGGCTTGAGACGATGGGGACACGGGCTCCAGTGAAAGCTTCCCGGAAAGACACCACCGTGCGGAGTTCACCAGGTACGAGTGAGGGGGAGGGGGGGTTCTTTCTCCCCATCCCACCGGAGTGAGGCATGGAGGATGCTCCAGCGCTAGGTACACCAGTCCATGGGGCCTTACCTGGCACCTTCCAGTTCCACCTGACTGATGTGGCATGTCCCTGGACTGTGAAGACCCTCTGCAGGTGGTGTGGGTCTAGAAACCCAGTTCGACGACGCTGGAGACCTCCTACGAGAGGGTTAATCATGTCAAAGGCTGAAAACCGGTTGAGAAGAACAAAGGAGGGAAAGTGTATACTTGGCAGTCACAGAATTTCCTTTGTGACTTTTGACAAAACTTGGTTTGGTACATTTGCCGGGGTGATAACCTCATTCCAGGATACATAGGGACATATTTGGAGATGATAACACATTCAAGGATGTGTGATGAAAGAGGTCACTATTTGTGACATTTTAATGATTGTGTAAATGAGTCCGTATGTCTCTTTGGATATTCAGCATTTCTAACTTTTTTACCATTTAGAAATGTTTTATCCTTTTTAGGTTTTCACATGTGCCTCTATTGAAACCCAGCTCTCATAGTTTTATTCATCCATTTAATCTATCTAAATTTCCTTGTAATTTCCATCATACTTCTTACTTCTTTGTGTGGGCAAATTCAAATATGGTCACAGAATAAGAGTTACTGAATGACATCATTCAGCCCACCAAATCTATGCTAGCTCTCTGCAGAGCAATTCAATCAGTCCCACTCCATCTCTGTAATCCTGCAGGTTTATTTCTGTCAAGTGCCCACCAGTGAACTTTTGAAATAACTGATCATTTATGTTTCCACCATCTTCTTGGGCATCAAGTCCCAGGAAATGACCTGTTGTGTTTTTTAAGTTTTAAACAAATATGGTGAATTGTAAGGCCCAAAATTGCCATACTATACACCACCAATCACCAGAGTACCTGCCTATCATCCCAACATATCAACTCCTCCATTAGAACAATTTCCTCAGGTCAAGAATTAGCCTTCAATTCCATGAGCTACAACTTCAGCTAACAATCTATAAATAGCCATCTTCCCACAACTGCAATTCCTAATCATAACTGCTACACCATTAGTGAATGTGCCTTCAGTTGCTTTAGCCTTGGACTCTAGAATTCTCTCCATATACTTCTCCACCTTTCCAACTTTCCTCGTTAAACTCACCCCCTTAACAAAGCATTTGATTATCCAACATAACACTTCCTTTGTGGTCTAGTGTCATACTTTGTTCTACAAAATTCCTGTCATACCATTGTTAACGTTTCATTATGTTAAGTGTGATATGTCTGCCTTGCCATTCGGACAGGACATTCCAGGGATGGTAATGGTGATGTCTATGACATAATCACAGACATGGAATCACACCAAACCTACAAAGTCAGGTTGTAACTTCACAACTTGTGAGACAGCTCTCCTAATTTGGGGCAAGCTACCAGGCATTAGCAAGGAGAACTTCCATATCATTATAAAACCACAAACATATATTCTAATGATATTCTAGGAATGTCTTGTTATGAGGTCTATAAATTATTTGTTTCTCTTTCTTGCCGTTATTAAAAAGCAAAGAGAAAGGTGAAATCTTGCAATCTATTGGAACAGTTTCAGAATCGATTGAGCTTTAGACGAATACAGAGAGATCATGTTCAGTAAAATCTGAAGATGGAAACCATCTGCTACTGGGGAGAAGTCCCTCCTTTTCCATTATATTATCTTATTTTTGTTAATTTTGTTGATTTGATTTTTGTTTGCTTGAAATGTGCAGTCTTCTGCCACCTCCTCATGTAAATATCAACACAAAATAGTTACACAATATGCAAACATTTTCTTTGTTTCCATTGACAATACCACTTATCAAGAGATCCATATTGCTCCTGATCACCCTCTTTTTCTTAATGTATTTGTAAAAACTTTGTGTTGATTTTTATATCCCTTGTGGAGTTTCTTTTTGTACTCCATCTGCTCAAAGTTTCACAAGACATTATGATGAGAGCTTTATGCTGTTTGGAACCTGCGTTCTAACCCACTTCAAAGTGTTTCTTAGATCAGTGTAGAGGAGCATTACCCTGTACCTAATCTGTGTTGTATCTGTCCTGAGAGTGAATGATGGGACAAGTAAAGGCAACCAATTCCAATGTTTTGTTCAGTCCTGATTTAAACAAGTCTCCAGGGATGTTTGTGCCAACAAATGCCCAGGCTCTAAATCCTGGAATTTCCATTATACATCTCTACTTCACTTTTCTCCTTTAAACTCTACTGAAATAACTCTGCAGAGGCCAGTAAGTCACCAAGTCACGCTTTATTTACACATTATGAACCCTTGACTTTAGTACTGCCTCATTTCGTGTCAGATACTAGAGTGTCAGTATCTTTGACACTCCTCTTTGTTATATTTCAGCTCGGGCTCCCTTATTGGATCAGATTAACAGCTCCAATCAGAGAACTCATATTCTATGATTCCCAACTGGCTGACCTCATTACAATCACAACATTCACCTCTTTGACAAAGCCTTTGGTCATCTCACCTAATATATCATTTTGTAATTCAGTGTCATAATTTGTTTTATAGTGTTTCTGTGAAGCACCTTGGGATTTTTTTGTGCTACATATTTTTGACCTGTTTTGTTTTCTCCACAAAGCTGAGCAAAAAGTCCATTTGCAAAATTTATTAATTAAGGTTTGCCCTACAATGTTCTGTGAATGATTGTGTTGTTCAGCAGAGAAAAAGAAGGAAAATAAGAAAGAAATTGAGGAGATAATCCCCATTAAAGAAGAGCCACAAAAGGAAGATGTATTGAATGGAGAAGACATCATGGCCTTGGCAATAAAACCAGAAGATCTGACTCAGGTACGGAGAAACATTCCATTTCTACAATTTTAGTAATTGTGTTTGGATATGATTTTGGCTATTCCTGTGGAAATAAGTTTGTTGGACTGCAGTGGCATCTTTCATTCCATTTTGCACATGCGCAATTGCTGTTGAATTTGCATTACAGAAGCCTGAGCTTCCTCTGCATTACCTCGACTTTGAGCACTCCCAAACTCAAATCTTGATAGCAAGTTGAGAAGATTTGTAGCTCAGGTTGAGATTTTGGATGTAGCTTTGCTTGCTGAGCTGGAAGGTTCGTTTTCAGATGTTTCATCACCATACTAGGTAACATCATTAGTGAGCCTCCGGATGAAGCACTGGTGGTATGGCCTGCTTTCTCTTTATGTGTTTAGGTTTCCTGGCTTGGTGAAGTCATTTCCTGTAGTAATGTCATTTCCTGTTCTTTTTCTCAGGGGGTGGTAAATGGGATCCAAGTCAATGTGTTTGTTGTTGGAGTTTCGGTTGGAATGCCATGCTTCTAGGAATTTTCATGCATGTCTCTGTTTGGCTTGTCCTAGGATGGATGTGTTGTCCCAAATACCTTGCAAGAATTGTGACAAACACTACATTGGACAACAGCAGAAAACTAACCACCAGGATACGTGAACAACTAGCCACAAAAAAGACATGACCCACACTCACTAGTATCCTTACATACAGATGAGGAAAGACACCACTTCAACTGGGACAACACATCCATCCTAGGACAAGCCAAACAGAGACACACATGAGAATTCCTAGAAGCATGGCATTCCAACCGGAACTCTATCAATCAACACATTGACTTGGATCCCATTTACCACCCCCTGAGAAAAAGAACAGGAAGTGTCATCACTATCCGTGGAAAAATTAAACACATAAATAGAAAGTGGGCCATACCACCAATGGTCTATACCACCAATGGCTCACTGATGATCGTGACGAAACGTCTGAAAATGAACCTTCCAGCTCAGCGAGCAAGCCTACATCCTCAAATGTTGGTGGAAGCCAGCACGTGATTACAACAGACTAGGCTCATGCTTTTTATCTTCAGCTAAAAAAGCTAAGGGAATGTTTCCCTCTTCTTTTGTAAATTGCACCACCATGGAAGCTAATCTTTAGAAAATTTAATTCATTCCACATGATAAAGAAATAGTTGAATGCACTAAATGCAGCAAAGGTTCACGCCAAGCTGTTTTAGTACAATGACAACACTGGCATCCAAAAGTCAAAGTGGAAAAATTACCAAGGTACAAGATTTTTGGATTCACTTTCATTACAAGACCTCACAGGCTCAGTGGTTAGCACTGCTGCCTCACAGCACCAGGGTTCCAGGTTCAATTCCAGCCTGAGGCGACTGTCTGTGTGGAGTATGCACATTCTCCCCGTGTCTGCGTGGGTTTCCACCGGGTGCTCCGGTTTCCTCCCACATCAAAGATGTGCAGATCAGGTGAATTGGCCATACTAAATTGCCCATAGTGTTAGGTTCATTAGTCAAAGGGAAATAGGTCTGGGTGGGTTACTCTTTAGAGGGTCGGTGTGGACTGGTTGGGCCGAAGGACCTGTTTCCACACTGTAAGGAATCTAATCTAATCTATGAGAATTATAATTATAAATTGAGTGTGAGAGAGCCAACCTGAAGTTTACTAGTCTTGATTAATTACAATACCTATTCCAGGTATCATTTCACAAGTTTTCTTGAGTTTACCAAAGCAAGTAGAATGAAATTAATACTTAATAAAGCAGAAGACTCAGTGGATCACAATTTGCATCAGACTAGGCTACTGTCCCATGTTGCTTTGACTGAAGTTGTCCTTCTGTCTTTTTACACATGAGGCAGGCCTTATTAACCCTTGAAAGCCATTACTCCCTGGGTATGTTCAGACACATACTGAACTCTAATTAGCTTGTTAGTGCATGAAGAGTTCATCGTCAATCTCAAATTGTCTAAGTTCCATGTGCTCAATTCCTGCTTATTACTTTGAAAGAAACCAATCACCTTAATAACATTATTTGCTATCACCTTTTGATTGGTTCCCATGATGTCAATTATTTGTGAGGCATCCACTTCATCACAGTTTGTTACTTTTTTTTATCATTTACAATATTTTCTTTACTCATTAGTTCAGGTAGGAGGATGTACACTGTCATGTCCTCATGACTGACATCCTGAGTCCACCTTCTTCAAGTTGTTTAAATTAATAAGAGTTTAAATCAGCCATCTTATCAGTGATGGTTAGCTTTTTGAGGCCACCTGCTTGGGAGTGTGCTTCTCAGCCTTTACTGGATTGGAGGTGTTACTGCCCCATAGGAAGTCAATGTCACGGTCAGCACAAGAGGTTTTAAACATATTTAAAAACTACTGTGCAACATGAGGGGTGAATTGATAGAAGTTTATAAAATCATGAGGAGCATGAATGGGATAAAGAGACAAAGTCTCTTCCCTTGGTGGGGGAGTTCAGAACTAAAGGACATAGATTTAGGGTGAAAGGGGAAATATTTAAAAGGGTTCTAAGGGGGCAACATTTTCATACAAAGGGTGGTGCATGTTTGGAATGAGCTGCCAGAGGAAGTGGTGGAGGCTGATATAATTACAATATTTAAAAGGCATCTGGATTGGTAGGTGAACAGGAAGATCTTAGAGGGATATGGGCCAAGTGCTAGCAAGTGGGACTAAATTAATTTAGGATATTTATTCGGCATGGATGAGTCTGTTTCCTTGCTGTATATCTCTATGACTCTATAAAATGTGCATTTATTTTGGAAAATACGAATGATCTCCTTACACGCAAGTAGACTTTCAGCTGCTTTGTCAGTGTTGCAGTCTTCATGCTGCTCATGACCATTCTGCTTTCTGAGAATACAGACTGGACATCTACCCTAATGACCTAAACAATGACTTTACATGGGCCGATTATGTTGCTGTTTATAGAGAATGAAAATCACTTAGAAATCAATCCACATAAGCTTACTGAAAGATTTGCACTGGTGCAACAAGAAAAACATTTTGAAGAGAAGGACACAAAACACTGCTGGTATTTTGGAAAGCCAGATATAATGTGGCCACAGAGGCTGCCAAACCAGAGTGTGTTGAATTAAGGAGATACAATTTGTACTTAAAAAAAAGCTAAACAGTGTATAAAGTAAAAATGCATAATGATAATCAATGTGTAAAAGTCTAGTTAGTGAAGTATACTTAGACATTCAGAAAGTACATTGTCTTGAGTGATATACATCCAAAAGAATTATAGAGTCAGAAAACTAACCACACACTATTGCAGATCTTAACTCTAATACAAAGAATACATTTAGCAAATTATAACTGTCTCACTTTCTAAAATACTACAGATAAAATTAGTCGAATGCAGAACACAGCTGTTATTTTACTTTTCCCCTCTTCACATAGTAAGCACCTTCAACTTTCCTCTGAAAGTGACAAATGGCAGGTACTTGATAAGTATTTAATGATGTAAACTTGCTTATTCAACTTTGAAAGGCTACAAGTTCTCATTCTGTGATATGGAATTAAGTACAGCAGGTGTTTCTCCCTTTCAAATAAGGGTTGGGTTACAAGCTGAGTTAATTGTATGATGAATAAGTATCGTGCTTTGACTACAATTAAGGAAATACAATGTAATTGTTTAGTCAAAATTTATTAATCATTCATGGCCATAACAAACAAGACAGAATGAAATAATCTTCATCTCTAACCATTGAGACACAGGAATTCAAAGCATGGTTAAACACTCTTCACTTGCTTGGATGAGTGCAGACTTGAGTGTCGATGGCAAATTACTAACTTGACCATTCAATTGCAGTTCTCGCTGGACTATGTAAAATACTATTAAATTACACTATCTTCTGCCAAAGCTGCACATTTTTCCAGATCATTGTGAATTGCAAAGATATCGTATGGCTTCTCTTAGAGTCATACAGTACAGAAACAGACACTTTGGTCCAACCAGTCCATGCCAAACATCATCCCAAACTAAACTAGTCCCGCCTGCCTGCGTTGGACCGATATCCCTCCAAACCTTTCCTAGTCATGTACTTATCGAAGTGTCTTTTAAATGTTGTAATTGTGCCCTCATCCTACACTTCCTCAGGAAATTCATTCCACATGCGAACCAACCTTTGTGTAAAAAAAAGTGTTCCTGCCTTTTTAAATCTCTCTCCTGTCACCTTAAAAATATGACCACTGGTCTTGAAATCTCCCACCCTAGGGGAAAAGACACTTATCTATTAACCCTATCTATACCCCTCATTATTTTTAAATCTCTATAAGGTCACTGCTTCTTCACTATAGGATGTCTTCTGAAATCCCTGTCACCTGTCTCTTTCACCCTCATCTCTAACAGGTTCAAGGGTCATTGTACACTTCTTTTGTTACAAGGATTTGAGACCAATCAGCTACCTCTGCTGATTCTCTCCCTTGCTCAGGACACATGGCAAAATATCCACTCAACCTTTCCTTGTTCTAGTTTCTTCTATTCCTTCTTTCCTTCTCCACCTCTCCTCAAACTTGTCTTGTCCACAAGACGTTTTCTTGTTCCAAAGACCCTATTCTGACCAAATAGTAAATGATCCAACTGTATTTCCTGGTCCACGTTAGCTGATATTGTTAACTGTTTTCTTCTCCTTCAAACCTTATTATCACCCACCTCCTCAAATAACTCACTACTCTATCCTTGCAAACTACTGCCCTGACATATCTCCAATTTCCTTTTTTTCTTTCCAAAATCCAGGTACGTGTGTAATCACCCATATCTGTCTACACCTTTCTCAGAATTCCAAGTTTGATCACTTGTAATCAGATTTCTGTTCCTGTCACAGTTAATGAAAGTCCTTTTATCAAAGTCACATAAGATATTATTTGTGATTGTGACAAAGATAAATTATCCTTCTTCATTTTTCTCAAACTGTATGCCATCTTTGACAAGGAATACCACAGTCTGTTTCTCTAACATCTCTATTCTATCATTTGACTGGGAGGACTGCACTTACCTATATAAGTGTAGTCAGGGAAGTGCTTTCAATGTGTTTTTTTTCTCCTTTTTTTAAGGTTACGTATATTCAGATTGAGAGAATTGATTGTGTAATTACTTCTTCAGCACTTTAGCTAAGTGTTCTTGACGTTTGGCCACGCAGTGCAGGGTGGTTGTGGGAGGAGGTGGGGGGGCAGTGGAGGGGTTAGGGGTGGTGGTGGCGGGGTGGGGTGTTAGAGTGTTTTTTTAATTCTGTAACAGGATTAGGATGTCACTGGCTAGGCAGCATTTATTGCCCTTCCCTAATTGCCCAGAGGGCAGTTGAGAGTCAACCACATTGCTGTGGATCTGGAGTCACATATCAGCCAGACCAGATAAGGATGGCAGTTTCCTTCCCTATAGGGCGTTAGTGAACCAGATGGGTTTTTCCAACAATTAGCAATGGATTTATAGTAGTCATTAGATTCTTAATTCCAGATATTTATTGAAATCAAATTCCACCATCTGCCATGGTGGGATTCAAACCAGGGTCCCCAGAACATTACCTGAGTCTCTGGATTAGCAGTTCAGTGATAATATCACTAGGCCATCGCCTTCCCTTAGAGTGTATTATCTCCTCATAAAATGTTAATTTAATTTCTTTTAAAAAAAACACAAACATATTATAATTTATGTTACAATGTCTGTTTAAGGGGCTTTTGATTAAAAATATCAATGAAGAGAAACGTATGTTTCTGGGCTTGGCCATGAACAGCTCAATGGACCATGTTAGAGGTTGTTAGATCAACTGCCTTCCTCTCTTTCGTGGTTACATTCACATCTGGGCATCTTTGAAGAGTGAGCACAGGTCTGTTAGTATGCTTGAAGCCTTCCATGACCACATCATCAGCCCTAGGAACATTGTTTTAAATTAAATTTGATAAGGCTCCATAATGTTATGAACCAGGCCAGAGCCCCTCAAAACATTTCAAGAAAGCAGCACGGACCTTAACTTTGCTAGTTGTTTCAAACAGGTGTAAAGTGGACATTCCCAGAGAGATGTAACTGGCCCAACCGCTTAGTTTTAAACAAAATAGAATATATTTGCAAGATTACCGAATGAAACACAAACAAAAGACAACATAATAGAGAATAACTTAATCTATCTGAAAACCCAACAGACTATCCAAATGTAATGATGCTGTTTCAAATTTCTGCAACAATCCCCATAAGCACCCCTTGGCAAAAAAGGTAAAATCAAACACAGGATTGTACAGGAGAGAGAGAGAGAGAGATGACGGAGAGATTCAGCATGGAACACCTTCTTCAATGGAGCTGTTTCTTGGACCAGCAGCCTCAAAACTGACTGCCTGATTTTGCTGCTCCTCGGATGCTGCCTGAACTGTTGTGCTTTTCCAGCACCACTAATCCAGAATCTGGTTTCCAGCATCTGCAGTCATTGTTTTTACCTGCTTTCAGTGAACAGCCAGACTGCTAAAGTCAAACCGAACCAAAGAAAAGCTGAACTGGGAGAACTGGATGCTCCCCTTTCATTGCACAAGTGTTTTGTTTTTAAACTTGAAAGCCCTTTGCCTGAGGCAATCAAATTGGCCTTAAAATCCTTCAAACCTAGATTTTTCAGAATCACTGCTTTTACAATCTCTCTGGGAAAAATGCCAAGGGTAGCATAACTTTGTTGAAGGAGTAGCATCGTCACAATAAGAAATCTGATTTGCATTGCAGTACTCCTTTAAGAAACACTTACTACTAGGTCCAGGCCTGATGTCCTTGTATAAGTAGCATACAATGGTCATTGGTACATTTGGGGCTTTCTGTGACCAGTGGGTCCCACAGGAGCTGAAGTACATCGTCAGTCCTGGAAATTTATATGTTAATCCAATTTCATAAGTTTACTCTGTTCATGATTTTTGTTATAATGGTGCTTTAAAGTGCTGACAATGAAACTAGAGTGCATCTTTTCCACCCATCATGATTATTGTTTAGTTATTTTGTTTATTTGATTTCACTCAAAATACAACAAAGATAAATGTGCTGACTGGTGTGAAAGTACAGTTAGAGTTGTAGACATGTAATATTTCACTCCATGAATAAATCTAAAACTGCTAAACATTGGCTTCCGGTCTTCTCTTTCACCAATGGGTATCTCGAAGTTTAATACTCTGAGCAACAGCATCAAAAGTGCAACTGACCTATATCTCACCATGACCACCATGGACCCCCAATGTCTCTGGTTTGTCAAATTTTAGCTTTATCTTCATAATACTAAAGCACATTGCATGAGTACAAGTTTGCTGATGACACCACTGTTGTAGGTCAAATCTCAAACAACGATTACACAGAGTACAGGAAAGAGATTGAGTGCTTAGCAGCAGGATGTAAGACAAAAATCTCTCCATCAATGTCAGCAAAACAAAGGAGCTGGCCATTGACTTCAGGAAGCAGAGTGGAGGGAATGCCCCATCTGCATCAGTGGTGTGATGATCACTAACAATCTGTCCTGATCCACCCATGTCAACGCAGTAGTCAAGAAAGCAAAATAATGCCTCTACTTCCTCAGGAGGCTAAGGAAATTTGGCATGTTCATAAAGACTCTTAGCAATTTTTACTTTGCATCTTATATGGATGCATCAAAGCATGGTTTGGAAACTGCTCTTCCCAAGACCACAAGAAGCTACAGAAAGTGAACACAGCCCAGTACATCATGCAAACCAGTGTTCCTTCCATTGACTTCATCTGTACTTCCCGCTGCCTCAGGTGAGCAACCAACATAATTAAAGACCCCGCCCACCCTGCCAATACTCTCATCCACCCTCTTCTGTCGGGCAAAAAATATAAAAGTTTGAAATCATGTATGAACAGATTGAAGAACAGCTTCTTCCCTGCTGTTATCATACTTTCGAATGGACCTCTCAAATGTTAATGTTGATCTCTCTCTCTCTGCACATTTTTTGCAGCTGTTCTGCACTCTGTTCTGATACCCTCATGCACTTGTAAGGTACAGTCGGTTCTGCTATAATGCGGTAGTTTCATTCTCGTGCAATTCCGTGTTATAAGAAAATGAGGTAATAGTGGAAAACTTGTTGAAGTCAATAAAATAGGAAATTAGATGAGATTAGATTAGATAACTTACAGTGTGGAAATTGCCAGATCAAAAAGCTAAAAGTTTACCTAGTTGGAGTTGTGACTAACTGTAACCGACAATTAAATTTGTTCCTCTGTGTTCCTCGTAGCTGCATGCTCCTCGGATGCCTTTAAAGACAATACCTATCACCAGCAAATTGGTGATTCGAAAGCCAAAACCAAGGAAAGAAAGGGAAGTGAAACGTATTATAGCCAAAGCTGCTTCACCTACGGATGAACTGAAAACCATGGACTATTCAGGTTAGTAATTGTTCATGAAATGAAGTAAGATTCCCTGCTCCTTCCCTATATTCTCCCTACTTTTCATTCAAAGGCTTTGTAATGGTGAAGTGATTTGGCATGTTAAAATATGTATGTATCTGTGTCCAGCTGGGGGAAGTGCAAATATATATACCTGTGTGTGAGAAGTATGTTTGTGTGTGTGTGTATGTATGCATCTTTCTGCGTTACTATCTGTATGTGGGAGAAATTTACATCTCTGTGTATGGAATGAGTCAATATGTGTGGGCATATTATATATAAAGTGTGAATGTTTACCTGTTTGTGTTGGGAGTGTAGAATCTGAATTAAAAGTAGAACCTCGAAGGTAAAGAATGATATAAAGACAGAAAGAAAGGATTTTGATTCCGAAGATCAGAAAGTAGTATCAGTATGAGGAGATATTTGAAATAGCAAAGATTAGGAAATACTGCTGGAAGTAGTTTATACAACTCCCAATAGTCGATATACTTTTGGACAAAGTATTAAATAAGATATTATGGGAGTTTTTAACAATTGTGATGTAATAATTGTCAGAGACTTTAATCTTCAAAATGTTGGACAAGTCAAATTGTTGAAGATGGTTTAAAGGTAGAGTTTGTAGAATACTTTTCATGATAGTTTCCTGGAATTATAAGCTGTAGAGCAATAGGCTATGGAACTGACTAGGAATAAACCTATTTTAGATTTAATATTGTGCAATGCAGCAGGGTTAATTAGTAATCTCAAAGAAAATGATTCAGTAAGAAATAGTGAGCATGAAACAACTGAATTCCAAATTAAGTTTGAAAATTATATATTTCAATCACAAAAAAATGGTGAATCTAAAGCAGAACTGATCATATAAGTATGAAGGAAGAGCTGACTAATATTGTTTGTGTACATAGACCAAAGGTTAAAACAGAAAAATTACAATGGCAAATATTTAAATGAATAATTCAAAATGTTCAACAAAATGCCTTCCATTCAAAAAGAAAATCTGAACAAAAAAGATCAATCCATGACTTACTAAGGAGGTTAAAGGTAATGTTAAATTGAAAAGAGATTTATATTGTTGCAAAGAATAGTAGCAAGATTGAGGATTGGAAGTCTTTTAGAAACAAGCAAGTGAATACTAAACGTTGACCAATAAGAGAAAGAAAACATGGAACGAGAGCAAACTAGCCAGAAATATAAACACAGATTTTAAGAGCTTTTACAGATACACTTAAAGGAGAATAACTAAAGTAAACATCAGTTCCTTAAAGACACAGTTAGGAGAAGATATCATGGGAAATGAGTAACTGGCAGAGAAATTGAACAAATACTTTATATCTGACTTCACAGTAGAAATCAGAAAATATCAGAAATAGAAGTTAATTTAGGAGTTTATGAGTGAAGAACCTACGTAATTAAATTTAGTAGAGGAAAAGTACTGAAGATTTAATAAATCTAAATAAATCTAAAATCTAATAAATTCCCAGGATACGATGGTCTATGTCCTAAGGTTCTAAAATAGATAACTGCACTTATGATTTTTCAGAATTGCCTAGATTTTATCAAGTTTCCTGCGAATGGAAAGGAAACAACTGTAACACTGCTATTCTAGAAAGGAAAGAGAAAGGAAATAGGAAACTATAAACCAATTAGTCTGATGTAAGTAATAGAGAAAGTATTGGAATTTATAACTCAGGGAAATCTTCCACAATGCATTTAGAAAAATCATACTATGATCAGACAAAATTAACATGTTTTTATGAAAAGTAAATTATGTTTGACAAATTTAAAGCCTTTTGCTCAATTAAGGTTTGGATAGATAAAGGACAACCAATAGATGGATTAGATTAGATTAGATTACGTTAGATTAGATTGCATTACATTACAGTGTGGAAACAGGCCCTTCAGCCCAACAAGTCCACACCGACCCGCCGAAGCGCAACCCCCCATATCCCTACATTTACCCCTTGCCTAACACTACGGGCAATTTAGCATGGCCAATTCACCTAACCTACACATCTTTGGACTGTGGGAGGAAACCGGAGCACCCGGAGGAAACCCACGCAGACACGGGGAGAACATGCAAACTCCACACAGTCAGTCGCCTGAGGCGGGAATTGAACCCGGGTCTCTGGCGCTGTGAGGCAGCAGTGCTAACCACTGTGCCACCGTGCTGCCCACACGGTGTATGGAGTATGGAGTGTGCTTACATTTCCAAAAGGCATTTCATGGTATGCCACTCAGAAGATTAATAACACAAGATAAGGGCTCATGAAATAGGGGTAATATATCAGTACGGGTAGAAGATTGATTAACAGATAAGATTACACAGTGTAGACTGCAGCTGCACAGTATTTGATATTTTATAAGTCATGGATTTAGTGGAGAGTTGCTTTATTGTTGGCTCTCAGTTTGTTGATGTTGAAAAGCTTTCCATTGAGTCAAATCTCAACCATGTCCCATTTTGGCGGTTGGTCATGAACAGGCTGAGGTGAAGTGAGTTGATGCAATCACACATCCTTGCTTGATGTCCATCTGAATATGCAAGGGCTCAGCATCCAATTCACTACAAAGGACAGATGCTATTGGACCATCATGCAAGAGGCACCGGAAGGTAACAAATCTTATTGGACATGTTACTTCCTGGACGTTCCAAAGAGCTATGGTTCATGAAGTTCCTATGATAAGTAAAGACCATTGTTTATCCAGAAACTTTTGTCAAGTGACAGACATCATGTCTGTAATTCCTCTGGATGACCAGAAACCACATTGGGTCTTTGGAAGGATGTTTTGGCTGATTAAGATACATTTCAAAATGATCAATGTGAGAATCTTCCACATTGTGGAAAGAAGGGATATACTTTAATACTTCCCAAAAATCAACCTAACTGTTTCTTGAAAAGTGAAAAAATGATGCGTTTTGGAGTTCAGGAGGTAGCACCTCTTCTGCTTAACCTTTTACATAAAAGACTGAGAATTTGAGTAGAAGCTCATAACTGTAAGCGCTATAAAGCTGTACTGATGTGTTGTCCAGACTGCATGTCTTATTATTTCTCATTTGGATCTCCTTTAGTGTTTCAGCATGGTTGTCAGCATTCCCAACTTTGATTTCTCAAGCTTTTGAAGGATTATTTGGATTGTTTTGTCCAATATTTCAATTGAACTTTGACTTGAGAAGTCTTGATAGTGCTCCTTCCACTGGTCTCAGATAGCAAATTATCTTTGAGAACTGTATTGCTGACTTCAGCTTGGAGTAACGGGACAGGCCATTTGTTTTAGATTCATAATTGGTTTTAGTGACCTGGAAGAAGCTGTGTATGTCACGCAGGTTTATTAGAGTTCGATTTTGTATTTTTCATATAAACGTATGGATTATGAGGATTTGTACATTAGGGTTGAAGAGAGATTTAATGTGATTTCTTGGAAAAAGTCAAGCATCAAGGGGGGTTATTTGCCATTTACTGAAAAAGCAAATTATTTTGGAAAAGAAGACAACCCAGAGCTCTTAAAAAGAGATTGCTTTTACAGTCTTAATAGCTTGTCAAACCAACCTGAACAGAAATCCTAGGATCTATGCTGCAATCACCCAGCAATAGCATCTGAATTTTTAGTTTGTGTATTGCCACAGAGTTCGGAGTCAGAAGAAAACTAGCAGGAGCAAAAACATCCCCTCCCCCTGGGGAGTAATTTATAAGCTTTAGAAGAAAACCGGGAGGAGATATCTCAGTGAAATATGATCAGGGAATCAGAGAAACTTCCAGAAATCAGTATCTCAGATATCCTCAATACTCTGAAAGCTGAACTGTTCATTCAATCCAAGGGCCTATGGGCCCAAACAGAGGATCTTGCATCAGTCTGCAACTTAATTACATTAGTAGGAAACCAAATGCACGATGAGAAGTCAACTCATTCTACTTTTTTAGTTTAGACATTTGATCCAGAAGGGCACTTTTTGTCCTAATTTTATCCCATTTATAATACTTTATTCGAACAGTGTCTTGTTTTATCTCAGAATCAAAATATGTGTGTGTCTGTGTGTGTATGTGTGTGTGACTGTGTATGTGTGTGAGTGTGTGTTCAGATTTAGGGGCTTATAGTTTAATTCTGCATTGAAGCTTAGTTGATTACTAGTTTTGACACTTATCTAAAGAATACGTCTGTTTTAAATAAACAAGATATTTTTGACTTTATTAGAAAAAACCTGGTGAAATTCTTTTTTGTTGTAATTAATAATGATGAAAATCAAATTGACTGTTTTAAATAAACCATCTACACTTTTGACATGGCTTGTGGACTGGCAGAGCTTGTCTTTTAGCGCACTCCCCCCATCAATTACACAAATTTCATTGGCCTTCTCTATCCACCACTTATATTTGTTGACACAAACCATTCTCTGAGCTTCAGACTTAAGTGGTAAGTATTCATCGTATTTCTGCAGTGAAATAGATTGATTTTGACGTAATGAAGGCTTTCTGAGAAATTAGTAGCTTTCTGAGAAATTAGTAAATTTCTTCTTCATTCTCATTAATTCAGTCTTCATATCTATAAAATTTAAGCTTGACGATCTTTGTGCATGTTTTTTAAAATCTTGTTCCAATTAAGTCCTTCCATACTGACATATTTGGAGTGTAAGAGAATGATTCAAGAAAAATGTTGTACGTGGAATTTTTTTTAACATATCCTAGACAATGTGAATGCTAAATCTTCAATTGGATTTCTTGGACAATCTTCAGCTTTTGGCTGCTGATGGAGCATGAAAGTCTGCAGTCTATCCAGCAATTGTGTGTACTTCACATGGCTCAGAAAGTAAGTACATTCTTCTGCACCCAGTCTCAGGAATGATGTAGTCCTGGAAGTGTCATATCATTGGATAATGATTACCAACTCGTCAGGATTGTGCGGTTGTCAAATTGCACTGACGTGTTCATGATACATACAGTTCTCTGCTTGGACATGAAAAAGCCCATGGCGATGAACAGCTAGGGGCAGAACAATTAAGATAGTGCCCCAGGGATAGATCAAGAAAGGTTGTCCAGGACTGCACCTAATACTGTACTGCTGGATGTGAGGTCAGAGTATGATTGGATGTGGCTGCAAAGATTCACAAGACTGAATAGTTTGCCAATATTCACTGATGTAACATAAAATATGTTACGTTGATGGCAAAACAATCCAACATGAAATTGAGGCTTTTAATGTAGAAGGAAAAAAAATTGCAATCAAAGTATACAGACCTCGTGGTGGCTAAGCCTTATATTTTCGTATTTGGGAAGAACAACCCTTTATGTGATGTTTTGACTTTGCAATGTGATCATGCTTGGTATCTCAAGGGTGTGAACATATTGAATACTGTGAATTATTTTAACCTTCAAAGCTTTCCTCTGGGTAATACCTAGCAACAATCAACTTTTGCTAACAGTGTAATATCATCGCATCTTAAACCTACAGGTTCCGGGGGTCCTCGCTTTGACACAGAGGGGAGAGTACTGCCTCATAGCATCCTTGGAACCATGGCAGATTTTAGGCAGGAATTGCTTGCAAGAGGACTTTCTGAGGTAGAGTACAAGCAAAGTATTATTTCTGATATGAACTAAAACATACAAATAGTCATAAGAACGTGGGATATGGTTTATCTAAATTGGCTCATTTATAAATCTTGAGGACCACATTGAACGAATACAGTTCTAAAAGAAGGCTTAACATTTGAATTTGAAGTTGGAACAGTTGAAAAAGTGGGTCATTGAGTCACAGAGATGTCCAGCACAGAAACAGACCCTTCAGTCCAAATCGTCCATGCCACCCTGATATCCAAAATTAATCTAGTCCCATTTGCCAGCACTTGGCCCATATCCCTCTATTTAGTCACCAGGAAAGACTGATTTATGAACTTTGGTGTTGAAATAAGCTGTTTGGGATGGTAGACAATGAGGTTGGGGGTTGTAGAGAATCCTAATTTAATTTTCCAAATTATTTGCTGTGCTCTTACTTTTGTTACTTGTTTATAAACGTGCTGTTACTTTTGCAACCACATTATTATCAATGTATTGAAATAACACATTTCAATTTGAAGCAACTAGACTTAGCATTAAGTATACAACTTGAATATTGAGTAAAGTTCCCACTGCAAGCATTCCATCAAACACACCCAAAACAAGTACAATTAAGAATTGATGCAAAGTAAGGCAATCTCTATGTTGTGTACATCAAACACGCCAAGGTACAACAAGGGTTAGATTTAATATAAAGCCTCCTCTAGATTGTTACAGCAAATACTGCCAAGACAATGTTATGATCCCACCTAATGATAATATTAGACAAGTCAGATCCCAGAGTGAAATCTAGCTTGATAGATCATAAGTTTAATTTTTGCAGTTGGTGCTGTGATAGTCACTGAATACTGAACGAAGATGCTAATGTTCTTTAACGAAAGAACAAAGGTTTATTGCAAAAATGGGGGAAGAAAACTAAGATCTCTATTTATAATTTTTATAAAAATCTTAACATTAACAGCAATATATTTTATAAATACTTGATTCCAGAGAAGAGTCACAACTATCTTAACTCTGTAATCTCTTACTTTGCTGGCACTTGCGAGTTTGATGGCCTGGAAACTTTTTTCCAGTTCTGATAATCAAAACCTCTTTTCAGTTCTGACAGCTTGAGAGCATCTACACAAACTCTCAAAACTAAAACCCTTTTGCTAGGATGAAATTGTTCTCCTGAACTGAAACCTAATTCTGAACTGAATTCAAAAACAGTCATCCTTGGTCTCTTTCTTTCTGTACATCACTCTAGTTCAACTTTGTAAACATTCCATCAGTTAGCATAACAGGTATCCTGCTAAGCACTTAAATTAAGTCATATGCCTTCTTAGACCATAAGACATAGGAGTGGAAATAAGGCCATTCAGCCCACTGAGTCCAGTCTGTCATTTAATCATGGCTGATGGGCATTTCAACTCCACTTACCCACACACTTCCCTTAGCCGTTAATTCCTTGTGAGATCATGAATTTATCAATGTCTACCTTGAAGACATTTAAAGTCCAGCCTCCACTGTGCTCCATGGCAATGAATTCCACAGGCCTACCACTCTCTGGCTGAAGAAATGTCTCCGCATTTCCATTCTAAATTGAGCTTCTTTAATTCTAAGGCTGCGCTCACGGGTTCTAGTCTCCCCACTGAACAGAAACAACTTCCCAGCGTCCACCCTTTCTAAGCCATGCATTATCTTGTAAGTTTCTATTAGTTCACCCTTCAACTTTCTGAACTCTAATGAATACAATCCCAGGATCCTTAGCCGTTCATCATATGTTAGGCCTACCATTCCAGGGATCATCCGTGTGAATCTCTGCTGGACACACTCCAGTGCCAGTATGTCCTTCCTAAGGTGTGAGGCCCATAATTGGATACCATATTCTAAATGGGGCCTAACTAGAGCTTTATAAATTTTATATTCCAACCCTCTTGAGATAAACGACAACATTACATTCGCTTCTTAATCACGGACTCAACCTGCAAGTTAACCTTTAGAGAATCCTGGACTAGCACTCCCAGATCCCTTTGTACTTTGGATTTATGAATTTTCTCACGATATAGAAAATAGTCCAAGCCTGTATTCTTTTTTCCAATGTGCAATAATTTGCATTTGCTAATGTTGAATTTCATCAGCCATTTTCTGGACCAGTCTTCCAAACTGTCTAAATCTTTCTGCAGCCTCCCCATCTCCCCTGTACTACCTGCTTGTCCACCTAACTTCGTACCATCAGTGAACTTCACCAGAATGTCTCCAGTCCCTTCATCCAGATCATTAATATATGAAGTGAACAGCTGCGGCCCCAACACTGAACCCTGCAGGGCCCACTTGTCACCGGAAATTATATCTTCGGTTTGATATTCCAAAAGACTTTCTGATGTCTTAGAAAAATTACCATCACACAACTGAAACTGTGCATCTATTTTACCTCAACTTAAAAATCCAAATTCCAAATGTAATAATTACATTGTAATGATTATAATATATTTTATACCTTTATCATAACAGTTTAGATGGAAAGTAAAGCTCCAAGCGCATTGTGACAATGTTGAGTTTATACTATAACTAGACAGATAGCCTCAATAATGCTGCCATTTATATATCAACTTATCATCAAAATTATAATAACCTTATTGCAGTTTCTAGTACTTTGGCCTCTGTATCAGAAGCTTGTGATTTCGAGCATCATTCTAGAAGTTTGAGCAGATAAAGCAAGCTGACAATTCAGTTTAGATGCCATATATCAGTAGTGACATTAAATTAAAACCCCCATTTATCCCCTCACCTGGATATTAAAAAAAAATGATGGCCTGGCTAATATTAACCTCACAACAAACATTCTGAAAAACAGCTTATCTGGTGGGGATGTTAGACTGTTACTCTTTTCCCTAAGCTTAGTAAAGCACCACATGGTTCCCAAATGGAAAAAGATAAGTAACCTTAAATGCTATATACATGGTCTGCAGGATCACCTAGACAAGAATCAGCTAAGGTGTTTATAAAGTCATTTTCTGGTTTTCTTTCTCCGATTAGCCTTTTAAATTCATGACATGACCAATAGTGGACAAATTAGTGAGTGGGCACATGAACAGATGTCTGCTTGGGGAAAAGTGTAGAAGGGAATCTTTACATGTGGGTGAGTAGGAGGGCAGTTGGGAATAAATGGGCAGGTGGGAATGTGGACATCTGGTTGTCCATTATCTGTGCTTATTCATGAGTTTGAGTAAAAAGGTAACATTCAGCTGACCATTTTCTGCCTATAAATTCTGAATGTTACCTTTTTACTTCCAGAGAGGCTTTCATTTTTTGACGATTTGAGCCTAGATCCTAGACATGACGGGCATCTGATCCATTCTCCACAAATTATTGCTTGGCTGAATTGCATAATGGTTATCCACTTAACTTTCTATTTCTCTGTTGTTCAGTTGGCCAATGCGATCTCAGAACATTTTCCTGCTGAAGCCACACCTCAGGAGCTGCAGGTTTATGAAAAGAAATCCAAAGACATTATTTATGCCAAATCACAAAATCAGGACCATGCCTTAGCAAATTGGCAGTGGCACATGGCAGAAAGAAAGAGAACACAACAACTGATCTCCAGTAAGTAGAACTGAATAAAGCTAGTCTTAGAGATTGAACCATTGCCTACCAAGTTTAGAATTTTAAACCATTTCCACATTCTGTCGGATCTTTTCTGCGCCCTTGCCTTTGAAAAGCCTTGAAATTCTTCTCATAGTCTGGTGCCCCAAATTGTACCCAATTCTGAGGCTTAATGAGTGAATGTTATGACTAAGCATAACTTCCTTGTTTTGTAATCTGTGCCCCGCTTGCAGAACCAAATAAACAGTATGTTTTCTCAACCTTATCATCTTGCTCTGATGTGGTGAAAAATTTCCGAATTTTGAGCTCTGTTTTGATCAGATTTGTACCATTTAGAATGTTCTGTCACTTCGTGGTACTCCTCTGAACATTTGAGTCATACCTAACACAAAAGATGATGATTGTGGTTGTCAGAGATCATTCATCTCAGCCCCATTTCATCTCTTCAGGAGTTCCTCAGGGTAGTGTCCGAGACCCAATTACCTTCAGCTGTTTCACATATGGCCTCCCTTCATTATAAGATCAGAAATTGAGATGTTTACTGATGATTTCATAATGTTCAGTACCATCTCCAACTCCTTAGATACTGAAGCAGCCAAAGTCCAAACGCAGCAAAACCTGGACAACATCCAGCCTTGGGTTGACCTCATGGAAATTCTTGGCAATGACCATCTCCAGAAAAAGAGAATGTAAATGTAACTTCTTGACATGCTACTACTGTCTCCAATTGTCACCATCCTGACCAGTAATCAAATTGGACTGTCCATATAAATACTGTGTGAACACAAGCAGGTCAGAGACTAGGAATCCTACAGCCAAAATACCGAAAGCCACAAATACAATAGGAATGTGATGGAGTACTTCTTACTTGCCTGGATGAATACAGCTGCAACAACAATGAAGCAGTTTGATAGCATCCAGGAAAGAGCAGCCTATTTGTCTGACACCACATCTATAAATGTTCATTCCTGCCACCAACACGAAATAGCAGCACTGTGTACCATATACAAGATGCAGGTCAAATATTCATCAAGTTTTCTAAGGCAGCCTCTTCCAAACCTATGGCCATAGCCATCTAGAGGACAAAGGCAATAGATATATTTTGCTGATCCTTCAGTGTTGCTGGATCAAAATCCTGGAACCTCCCTCCTTAATGGCATTTTGGGTGGACGACTGTGGTTCAGAAAGACAGCTCACCACTACCTTTTTAAGGGCATTTACGAGTGGGTAGTGAATGCTGCCCTAGCCAGCAAACCTCACAAGCTCTGATTTTCTTTTTACAGTCCATCAGTTTACACTTCACATTGAACTGTGTCTGTCACGTGTCTACTCATTTAGCCGTATGTCGATGTCCTCCTTATTTCTCTGCTGCACTCCTCACCATTTACTACATTGCCAAATTTACATTACTATGTCAAGAGAACCCCCACCCCTACCTCACCTATCCCCCTTCACCCTCCACATTCCTGGTGAAGAGCTTATGCCTAAAACATCGAATCTGTTGCTCCTCAGATTATGCCTGACCTACTGTACTTTTCCAGTGCCACACTTTTTGACTCAACTTTACATAACACTCACTTTTGGGAATGAATTTGAATTTGATTTGAGTTTTTTTTAATTGTTGTCACATGTACTGAGATACAATTAAAAGTATCATTTTGCATGCTGTACAGCATGTTAAAACGATGTTTCTATAGCCAAGTTTATACCATTTATAAATAATAAAAGCAATAATCCTAATCTCAGGAGGACTCTATAGCATCCTTCTTCTGTTCTTCATTACTCTCTGCCACTTCTATCCTAGCCAATTTCATGTCCAAATATTATTGTTGGAGTCCTGCTGGAAGTTAATCTTCTCAGTCTTAGAACATCACTGTTTTTCAGAGTAGTGTACCTAGGTCCAACTGTCTTCAGCTGTTTCATGAATAACCCTCCCTCCATCATAATGTCAGAAGTGAGGATGTTTGCTCAATTTTCAGCTTTGTTCATGACTCCTCATGAACACCTGTTGGTGTCTTTATTGAGTGAGAACTGGGCAATATTCTTGCTTGTGATAAATAGTAAGTAATATCCAGGAAAGACAATGCCAGGGCAATGACCATCTCTAATAAAGAAATAAACTAGCCATTTCTGCTTGACATTCTATAGCAATAACGTCACTGAATTTCCCTTACCATCAACATGCTGGGGTTTAACCATTGACCAGAAACTGAACTGGAACAGCCATGTAAATACTGAGGCTATAAAAGCAAGAAAGATGATGTAACAGCACTCAAAGCTTGACACCATCTGGGGAAAGTAGACTACTTAATTGGCATGCCATCCACCACTTTAAACATTCACACCCTTCACCTTTGATGCAGAGTGTACTGCAGCAACTCATTCATGCTCCTTCAACAACACCATTCCTCATTGTCACTGGGTCAAAATCCTGGAAACCCCCCCCCCCCCCCCCCAACCAAACACTCCCAACACCAACTGGACTCCAGCACTTCAAGAAAGCAGCTCACTGCAACTTAGTCAAGGTCAGCTAGGAATGGACAATAAATACTGGCCTAACCAATAATTCCTACATCACATAAACAAATAAAAACAAATTGTAAATTCTCTCTGCAATGTCAGATCAATTGTTAATGTAAAATCTGAAATTGATAAACTGTTGATATCAAGAACGCTAAAGAATAATGGCAATGGCTGAGATCTGGTTTGCAGATCATCCATCGTCTAATTCAATGGGGGAACAAACTGGAGAGGCTAAGTGGCCTCCTCCACTTCCTGTGGTCCTAAAATGAAAAATGTCAGTGGATCCCGATTAAGAACAAATTGCATCTACTGTAACACTGCTTCATGGCAGTGAACAAAGCAAGTTACATGTTGAACTAAAATTCTGCAATTTTATAAATCATTGGTTCTTCCGCAGTTAGAACCCTGAATGCAGGATATATTCTGCTCAACCTATTCCAGGATGTTAATACACACCTCTGGAGCAGGTGTGACTTGAACCCAGCCTTCTGGTCGAAAGCTAGGGACACTACCCTGCACTACAAGAGTCCTTTTGCAGTACTAAACATCACAATATTGGAAATATAGTACAGCTGTTGACACACGAGAGCAACTGAAATGATTGAAAGGCTGATGGGGTTAGATGATCAGGAATGATTGTGTCAATTGTCGACATTTACATGAGGAATCAAAAGATTGAGGGATGGTTTCTTTGTGGATTCTAGAACAGGACAACCAAAGAACATGACCTGCATTTGACAGAATGAGGGTTGGAGTTTAGTGCACCCAAATAAATCTGTGGGAATAATCTAACAAAGCAGAAGAGGTCAAACCAAGAAACAAAATGCCAAGCAAGATGGTGGAAGCAATCATTATTGATTCCTTAAAATTCAAATTAGATACTTTTTTCAAAAAGTAAGATCATGGTTATAGTATATGAATAGTATGAGGCCTGCGATATCATATGGTTGGGTGGAACTGCTCTCCAACAACGCCATTATTATGTATGCAATAGTAACAAGGTTCTTGCAAACTCTGTGGATGAGTGTAAGGACTATAGGGAGGATGAGCAACCTGACTACAATACTATTGTAGAGGGTGCCATGTAACTAGGGGAGGAAATAGGATCATAGCAGTAGGGTACTTAAAATTAGGGAGATAAATACCTTTTGCTGAGCCGTAAGCATGATTTCCAAAAGCTATCCTGCCTACCTGGTGTCAGGCTGAAGGACATCTCCTGGAGAGGAATTTGGAGTGTGAGGGGAGGGATCTTGTTGTTGCCATCCAAGTTGGTACTAATGTTAATGGAATTGGAAAGAACGTTTTGAAAGATTTTGAACAGTTTAGTACCTGAGGCAACATGACATAGAGTAAATAAAGTAAGGCAATAAAGGATTATGGAGATTAGGCAGGCAAGTAGAATTGAGAATGACCAGATCAGCCATGATCTCACTGAATGGCAGAGCAGACTGATGGGTTGAATGGCTCCTAGGCCTTAAGGACTTATGGACTGTTGAGATGATAGAAAATGAAATAGTTAAATCTTGATCATTTTATATATAACAATTTCTTTTACATTTAATGCAGTATAGCTGATATCACAAACTCAGAGAACTTATTTCTAATGAGTACCTGTGTATTCTGTGAAATTGCTTTTTATATTTTTCCTCCTCACTCTTCCTTCTCACAAGAGAACTCTTCGTTATAATGGTGAAACTGGCTATTCTCTGTTTAGAAATCCTAGACAAGCCAGTTGATGAACTGGTGATGAATCAATGTGAGAATATTGAAGAGCGGAGACAACAGTCTAACCTCATCGATCAGACCGTTGCAGCTCTGGGTTCTGGAAAGGTCAGAAAAGGTTTTTTTTTACTTTTATTCATGGTATCCCAAGGTGCATTGGCATATCAAGTATTCAGTAGCTGGTGATATGGGTGCACTCTTTTTCTTTTCTTGGCTGTGGAATTCACTCCCTCTGATGCCAGACCATTGGAGATCATGACCTCCTGGGTTCTTAGCTAAGTGGATTCACACCATTCTGTTTCATAATATAGGGATTCATGTTTCCCTGTTCACTTGCTTCTGTTACTAACTAAAAATATTCATTCCCTCCTGGTTCTTGCTATGGAGATTCACTCCCTTCTGATCTTGGCACTGGTGATTAACTCCCTCATGTTCTTAGCTCTCAAGGTTTATTCCATCCTGTAAGGGGCTTGAGCTTCACATCTGGATTGCAGAATGCTGTTGACCCTGGTTATAGTGTTCTTTTTCCAGAGTTTCTGAGTTTCTCCAGCACTTCCTGTTTTTATTTTATATCTCCAGCACCTACAATATTTTGTTTTTATAAATATGCCACCTTGTCCCTTTCTTATTATTTTAGGGTTATCACATGGGGAGTGAGTTTTGGGCCCTGCCACCAATGATTGGAGATGAGTTAAGTGGTGTGGCAGCAACGTTAACACAGACAGAACGTGGATTTCCACCACCCATCGTTCATAGCAGGAGACCTCAGACAATCAAAAAGGAGACAGGTACTTTCACAACATTCCTGAACAAAAGTTCATTTGGTGTGATCGGTAAATCTAAATTTCAGGTTTCAGGAATTTAATGGAGAAAGGGTTCAGTAGGTTTAGTTTAACTTTTTTTTAGAAAAGTAAAGATTTTTAGCTTATAGAATTGAAATGTGCAGATTTTTGAAATCTGAAAGAACTGTTTGAACTCATTTCCAATTTCCGACAGACATTCTCGGATTTATTTTGGTTGGTGTATCAGTGAGCCCTAATATTATTCTGGGAGATCTTGACAATGTTTCCTATATGTCTTCCCTGTGGTAGAGACTGTTACAATATCTTTCCTCCCATTAGTACCTTGCTTATCTGATTTCTTTGGGTTTTTTCAATTCTTTTATCATGAAGACTGGTATAAGATGTTGGTTTAAATTATCTTCTATTATGCTGTTCCTGTTATCAATTCCCAAGTCACACCCTCCAAGGGTCCCACACTCGCTTTAGCTATTCTTTCTTAGAAGCTTTTGCTGTTTGTTTTTACGTTTCTTGGCAATTTACTTTCAAAACAAATTTCTTGCTCCCTAAAAGAAATTCCAAATCCACTAGTTTTCACCACTTTGTAGACCTAAACTGTCTAGAATTTAAAAGAATGGATGGAGATCTCATTGAGGTATATAAGATGCTAAAGAAATTGACAAAGTAGATGTAGAGAGAATGAGAAGTCATGGTTTTAGGATAAGGGGTAGCAAATTTAAAATAGATATGTACTTACTTCTCTCAAAGAGTTATGAATCTATGGAACTCACAGTGTGGTGGATGCTGAGACATTGAGTAAATTTAAAGAGATAGATTTTGGGAGCAGGTAAGAAAGTAGGATTGAAGCCAAGCTTGTGTTGGGGCAGCATAGTGATTCAGTGGTTAGCACTGCTGGCTCATAGCGCTAGGAAACCTGGTTCAAGTCCACCCTCAGATGACTGTTTGGGTGGAGTTTGCACATTTTCCCTGTGTCAGCGTGGGTTTCCTCTGGGTGCTCCAGTTTCCTCCCAAAGTCCAAAAATGCATTTGGAAATGTAAGGACTGATTAGGGATAGTCAACATACTTTTGTGAGTAGGAAATCATGCCTCATAAACTTGATTGAATTTTTGAAGAAGGAACAAAGAAGATTGATCAGAGCAGAGTAATGGATGTGATCTATATGGACTTCATTAAGGCGTTCGACAAGGTTCCTCATGCTACATGGGTTAGCAACAATAGATCATATGGAGAACTAGCAATTTGGGGACAGAATTGGCTCAAAGGTAGAAGACAGAGAGCAGTGATGGAGGGTTGCTTTTCAGATTGGAGACCTGTGACCAGTGGAGTGCCACAAGGATCGGCTCTGGATCCACTACTTTTTGTCATTTATATAAATGATTTGGATGAGAACATAGGAGGTATAGTTAGTACATTTGCGGGTGACGGCAAAATTGGAGGTGTAATGAACAGCGAAGAAGGTTACCTCAGATTTCAACAGGCTCTTGATCAGATGGGCCAATGGGCTGAGGAGTGGCAAATGGAGCTTAATTTCGATAGATATGTGGTGCTGAATTTTGGAAAGGCAAATCAGAGCAGGACTTGTACATTTAATGATAAGGTCTGGGGGAGTGTTGCCGAACAAAAAGACCTTGGAGTGCAGGTTCATAGCTCCTTGAAAGTGGAGTCGCAGGTAGATAGGATAGTGAAGAAGGCGTTTGGTATGCTTTCCTTTATTGGTCAGAGTATTGAGTACAGGAGTTGGAAGGTCATATTGCAGCTGTACAAGACATTGGTTAAGCTACAGTTGGAATACTGCATGCAATTGTGGTCTCCCTGCTAAAGGAAGAATGTTATGAACTTGAAAGGGTTCAGAAAAGATTTACAAGGATGTTGTCAGGATTGGAGGTATTGAGCTATAGGGAGAGGCTTAATAGCCTGGGGTTATTTTCCCTGGAGCACCGGATGCTGAGGGGTGGTCTTCTAGAGGTTTATAAAATCATGAGGAGCATGGATAGGGTAAATAGACAAAGTCTTTTTCCTGGGGTGGGGGAGTCCAAAATGCTAGGGTATAGTTTTAAACAAGAGGAGAAAGATTAAAAAAGGACCTAGGGGGCAACATTTTAATGCAGAGGGTAGTGCGTGTATGGAATGACCTGCCAAAGGAAGTGGTGGAGGCTGGTAAAACTATAACATTTAAAAAGCGTCTGGATGGGTGAGTGTAAATAAGAAGGGTTTGGAGGGATATGGGCCAAATGCTGGCAAATGGGACTCAATATTTATTTAGGACATCTGGTCAGCATTTACCATTTGACAGAAGGGTCTGTTTCCATGCTGTATATCTCTATGACTGTAGGACTCTATGGGCATATCAAGTGTATTGGCAATGCTAAATTTCCCCCGTGTCCAGGGATGTGTAGGTTAGATGCTTTAGCCATGGAGAGTGAAGATTTACATGGATAGGGTATGGGTGTGGGTCTAGTGGGATGCTCTTCGGATGGTCAGCGTGGACATGGTGGGTAGAATAACCTGCTTTTGCACTGTAGGGATTCAATGATTCTCTGAGATCAGCCATGATCAAATGGTGGAATGACACTAACCCACCTCCTTTACCTTTTTGCCTATTTTTCTGGAACATTGCATATCCTTGAATATTGAGCTCCCAATCCTGGTCACCCTGCAACCACAACTTTGTAACAGTGTGAAGTCATATTCATTTGCTTACACTTGAGCCATCAATGCATCTTGTCATTTTAATTTTCCTATACTACCCACTCTCAAATTTCCTCCCTTTGCCTTCCATTGAATCTCAACGAAAGCTTGTGGAACAGTATCTCCTCTTTCACTTGGCACTTGATAACCTTCTAAACTCCTCATTGCATTTAACTATTTTCGATCATAACCGAAAGGTGGTTAAATTTTTTTGGTTCTTTTTGTAGGATCATATGCTTCTATCTCTTTTCATATTCCTTCATGTGGAATTCGATTGGCTGCCATCCATCCATTCACACCTCATCTGTATATATCTTTTATTTCTTTCTTGTCCTATTACCACTCCCTTGAACTTTAAACTTTTCTATTATTAATCTCTGAAGCTCTCCTCCTTCCTATACCCACTACATTGCTCAAAACCTCTTACATTACTATCTTTCCTCAGTTCCCATGAAGGGTCCTCAACCTAAAATGTAAGGATCTTTCTTGTTATAGATGCTAATTATATTCTTACCTGCTAAGAATTTTCAGTATTTTTTGTTTTGTTTAGGATTTCGTTCATCTACAATCTTCTGACTTTGTTTGAATTCCGTCTTCATTTACTTTAGGTACTGACTTCCCACAAGGCAAAAGAACCTACAGGAAGTCCAGGTCAGAGAGTTTGTACCTAAAACAGCGATTGGAAGAGATGAAGACTTTTTTAAAACACCTGGACTTCAGACAACCAGTATGTTTGTTAAAACACACTCAGGAGTTGTCACTGAGTTTATTCAGGGTTATCAATATCAATCCATTACCTTGATCCAAGACACAGCATAGAGTGATATATCCCTTAGTTCATTACCAACAGTCTCATAATAGTGGGCACCACAGAAAGAGAATCTATACTCCAGTGTTTTACACTGACAGAGGTGTACCTACCAGTAGTGCAACCAAGAATATACAATGATTTGGAGATGCCGGTGTTGGACTGGGGTGTACAAAATTAAAAATCACACACCAGGTTATAGTCCAACAGGTTTAATTGGAAGCACACTAGCTTTCGGAGCGACACTTCTTCATCAAGTGGTAGTGGAGGGCTCAATCCTAACGCACAGAATTTATAGCAAAAATTTACAGTGTGATGTAACTGAAATTATACATTGAAAAATAGATTGTCTGTTAAGCCTTTCATCTGTTAGAATACAGTGATAGTTTCACTTCTTTTATGTGTAAATCACAAAACATTTTTTTAAAAAGTTGCATTCTTGGGTTAGCTGTTAACAATGGTGATAGCTAGACAATGTGTTGAAGATGTTGGCCCCCTGTGTTCTCTGTCTATGCCATGATGTTTAGATTGATTCTAATCTAAAAAGTGAGATAACGGAGCTTTACATAAATTTATGCAGTTTTTGAGCTCAGAGTTCTACATGAGGGACCTGAGGGACCTTGGGTTCATGTCACATTACAGGTGACCACCATTGCACTATACACACACACTGGCACTCCTATACATACATACACACGGACACACATACACACAGACACACACACACACACACCCTTACAGACACACACACTCACAGATGCACCCCCTCACAGACTTTAGACACTCTGCACTCACTACACACACACACA
>NC_057733.1:21746139-21753604 GCF_004010195.1 Chiloscyllium plagiosum
CTCCGTTATCTCACTTTTTAGATTAGAATCAATCTAAACATCATGACATCGACAGAGAACACAGGGGGCCAACACCTTCAACATATTGTCTAGCTATCACCATTGTTAACAGCTAACCCAAGAATGCAACTTTTTTAAAAAAAGGTTTTGTGATTTACACATGAAAGAAGTGTATTCTAACAGATTAAAGGCTTAACAGACAATCTATTTTTCAATGTATAATTTCAGTTACATCACACTGTAAATTTTTGCTATAAATTCTGTGTGTTAGGATTGAGCCCTCCACTACCAGCTGATGAAGAAGCGTCGCTCCGAAAGCTAGTGTGCTTCCAATTAAACCTATTGGACTATAACCTGGTGTTGTGTGATTTTTAACTAAGAATATACAATGACTGACTTGTACCCACCAGTAAGCTTTAATCTTTAATTATACAATCTTAACTTTAGGTAAATGAAGCCAGGCAAGTGGGGAAGCATTTTTCAGACAGTGATCATAACTCCATTAAATTCTAGATTAAGATGGAAAAAGATAAGGATGGGATTGAAATCAAAGTTCTAAAATGGGGAATGGCCGATTTTCATAAGATCAGGAATTACTTTCCATAAGTGAACTGAGAGCAGATTCCTTTAAGTAAATCTATGTCAGACCAGCAAATCCAATGTGCCCTGGAAATCAAGGAATATGCAGGATTGAATAGAGAGAAAAAGTGTGTCTTATGGCAGAGACCAAGGCCTCAAAACAGCAGAAGCCCTGGAGGAATACAGAATGTGCAAGGGAAACTGTAAAAGGAAATTAGGAGAGCTCTAAAAGGGCCTGAAAGAATATTGGCAAGTATAATAAAGAAAGATTCTAAGTTGTTATTCTAGAACATTAGTGGAAAAGCATAACTAGGAAAGGGTTAAGGCTTATTAAGGACTACAGTGATAATTTGTACAGGGAAAATGAAGACATAGTTAGAGCTCTAAATAACACTGTCGGTGTTCACTGGTGAGAAGAATGATGTGGATATAGAAATCAGAGAGTAGGACTGTGATAAATTTAAAGAAATTACCATAGACATAAAAGAGATTCTGAGTGGTCTAGCAGGCTTAAAAGTAGATGAATCTCCAGGGATGGATGAACTGTTTCCAAGGTTGTTGAATCAGGCAAGAATTTGGGAAACAATTTTCAATTTGTCTTGGCTATAGGAGATGTACCAGAGAGCTGGAGAACAGTCAATGTGGTACCATTATTCAAGATGGGAGCAAGGAATGAACCAGGAAACTACAGGCCAATCTGTCTACAATCAGGTTCAAATCTGTTTGAGGCAATTCTGAGGAGAGAATTAATTTGCTCCTGGCATGGCAGGTATTAATCAAGAATAATCAGCATACTTTTGTAAGGAAGGATATGTCTAACCAACTTGATTGGATTTTTCAAAAAGGTAGCCAGGTGTGTAAATGAGGACAATGCATTGACAGTAGTCAACTTGGACTTCAGCAAGGCTTTTGATAAAGGTCCTGCCTGGGAGATTGATAGCAAAGTTAAGAGCCCAAGCGATCAAAAGAAATTTGGCTAATTGGATCCACAATTGGCTGCATGTCAGGAGCAGAGGGTGAAGATTGGCAGGTGTTTTTGTGAATGGAAGTCTGTGCCTAGTGTGGTTCCGCAGGAATTAGTGATGGTGCCAATAAATTATTTGGACTTGAATGTAGAAGAATTGGTCAGTAAATTTGTGGATGATACAAAGATTGGTGCTATAGTAAATAGTGAGGCTGGCCTTAGATTACAGAAGGATATAGACAGGCTGGTCAGATTGATTGATCAGTATCAAATGGAATTCAATCCAGATAAGTGTGAGGTGATGCACTTGGGCAGGACAAATAAGGCAAAGGAATACATGTGTGACGGTACTGTCACTTTAACAAGGTTATTTTGTCTTTGGGTTTTTTAAAGAGAGGTTGTAAAGGCAGAGGTGCTGAAATGTCTGGACAGACTCGAGTTTAATAATGGCAGGGGAGTGACCAGTTCTCCCAGTTTAGGTTTTTTCTAGTTTGGTTTAGTTGCAATAGTGAGAAGCTGCTAGTGTAGCTGTAGCAGAAGTTGCTGCAGTGAAAAAAAAAGGTTTCATGCTTCAGCAGATCATCCCTGGCTGACTTTTTTCTCTGAAAAGAACCTGTGTTTGAATTTACCTTTTGCCAAGGGGTGAATTTATGGAATGTTGCAGGAATTGGAACAGTTCCTTAGTTAAGTTGCTGTTTCGAGTCGGTTGAGTTTTACAATAGTTAGGTTGTTCTAAATTCTGTTTTCTCCTGTTCGTGTTTCCACTGCAGTGTTTAAAAAAATTCTGTTTTGCTTAAAGCCAAGTGGTTTTGAACAGCTGCATCACACCTGGAATATCCACTTCACAACTGACTTTAAAATAAGAAAATGTTAGGGTCTGGACGACCTTCTTAAAATAATTTGAGGAGGTCTGGCCTGGTCCATAACACAGGATCCTGAGAAACACCAAGGATCAGAGGGACTTTGTTGTGCATGTCCACTGATCCCTTAAGCTAGAAGGACAAGTAGATAAAGTACTTTAGAAGGCATATTCATTACTTGCCTTTTGTTATCCAAAGAGTGTGATGCTGGAAAAGCACACCCAGTCAGGCAGCATCCGAGGAGCAGGAGAGTCTACGTTTCAAACATAAGTTCTTCATCAGGAAGATGAAGAGCTTATGCTCAAAACATCAGCTCTCCTGCTCCTCGGATGCTGCCTGACCAGCTGTGCTTTTCCAGCATCACACTCTTCAACTCTGATCTCCAGCATCTGCAGTGCTCACTTTCTCCTAGTTTTATTAACCAGGGCATAGAATTTAAGAGCCAGGAAGTTTATGCTGGAAATGTATAAGGCGTTGGTTAGACCACAGCTGGATTATTATTTGCACTTCTGGAATCCACATTAAAGGAGGGATGCGATAACACTGGAGACCGTGCAAAGGTGATTTACCAGGACGTTGCCTGGGCTGGAGACTTTTAGTTACAAAGAGAGATTGGATATACTGGGGTTATTTTCGTTGGAGTGGAGGAGACTGCGGAAGCATATGGTTGAGCTGTATAAAATTATAAGGGGCATAGACAGGGTATACAGGAAGGAACTTTTCCCCTTGGTGGAGGGATCAATGACCAGTGGCCATAGATGTAAAATAAGGGGCAGGAGAATGAGAGGGGATGTGAGGAATTTGTTTTCACCCAGAGGGTGATGGGAATCTTGAGCTCACTGCCTATAGGAGTGGTAGAGGCAGAAATCATCATAACATTTAAGAAGGACTGAGATATACATTTGCGATGCATAGGCATGCAAGGTTATGGGCCAAGAGCTGGAAAATGAGATGAGAATACTTAGATTGTTGCTTTTGATTAGTGCAAACTCAATGGGACTTTTCCATGCACTAAACCTCTATGATTCTTGTGACAGACTTATCTCCAGTTCTGTACCTCAGTGTAACATAATGAAAGACCAGTATGCACTAACCCAGTGTTATATAGGACCAGACTTGTACTCACCAGTATACAATTACCCAGTGTTAATACAGTGATAGATTTGTCAGCTCCAGTACTTTGCTCCAGAATTACACAGATAAAGAGCTTCTAGTTCTGTCACGTCACATTACGTCAGTATTCACACTGGAAAAAGACAATGTTCTCGAGGAGAATATTGAGATACAAGCTATTAGACTAAACAGAGTTGAGATTCATAAGGAGGTGGCGTTAGCAATTCTGGAAAGTGTGAAAACAGATAAGTTCCCTGGGCCGGATGGGATTTATGCTAGAATACTCTGAGAAGATATGGAGGAGATTGCAGAACCTTTGGTTTTGATCTTTATGTCATCATTGTCTACAAATATAGTGCCAGAAGACTAGAGGATAGCAAATGTTGTCCCCTTGTTCAAGAAGGGGAGTAGAGACGACCCTGGTAATTATAGACCAGTGAGCCTTACTTCGGTTGTGGGTAAAGTATTGGAAAACATTATAAGAGATAGGATTTATAATTATCTAGAAAGGAATAATTTGATTAGGGATAGTTAACATGGTTTTGTGAGAGATAGCTCATGCCTCACAAACCTTATTGAGTTCTTTGAGAAGGTGACCAAATAGGTGGATGAGGGTAAAGTGGTTGGTGTAGTGTATAGGGATTTCAGTAAAGCGCTTGTTAAGGTTCCCCACAGTAGGCTATGCAGAAAATATGGAGGCCTGGGATTGAGAGTGATTTAGCAGTTTGGATCAGAAATTGGCTAGCTGAAAGAAGACAGAGGCTGGTGGTTGATGGGAAATGTTCATCCTGGAGTTCACCTACTAGTGGTGTACTGCAAGGATCTGTTTCGGGGCCACTGCTGTTTGTCATTTTTATAAATGAGCTGAATGAGGGCGTAGAAGGATGAGTTAGTAAATTTGCGGATGAAACTAAGGTCAGCGGAGTTGTGGACAGTGCCGAAGGATGTTGCAGGTTACAGAGGAACATAGATAAGCTGCAGAGCTGGGTTGAGAGGTGGCAAATGGAGTTTAATGCTGATAAGTGTGAGGTGATTCATTTTGGAAGGAGTACAGGAATACAGAGTACTGGACTAACAGTAAGATTCTTGGTAGTGTGGATGAGCAGAGAGATCTCAGTGTCCATGTACATAGATCCCTGAAAGTTACCACCCAGGTTGACAGGGTTGTTAAGAAGGCTTACAGTGTGTTAGCTTTTATTAGTAGAGGGATTGAGTTTCGGAACTATGAGGTCATGTTGAAGCTGTACAAAACTGTACACCACCTGCTGTACTTGGAATATTGTGTACAGTTCTGGTCACCGCTTTAACGGAAGGATGTGGAAGCATTGGAAAGGGTGCAGAAGAGATTTACCAAGATGGTGCCTGGAATGGAGAAAAGGCTGAGGGATTTGAGGCACTTTTCATTAGAGAGAAGAAGCTTGAGAGGTGACTTAATAGAGACATACAAGTTGATCAGAGGATTAGATAGGGTGGACAGTGAGAGCGTTTTTCCTCGAATAGTGATGGCTGGCACAATGGGACATAGTTTTAAATTGAGGGGTGAGATTTAGGACAGATGTCAGAGGTAGTTTCATTACTCAGAGAGTAGTAAGGGAGTAGAACACCCTGCCTGCAACAGCAGTAGACTCCCCAACTTTAAGGACATTTAAATGGTCATTGGACAAACATATGGATTATAATGGAATAGTGTAGGTTAGAAGGGTTTCAGATTGATTTCACAGGTCAGCGCAACATCGAGAGCTGAAGGGCCTGTACTGTGCTGTGATGTTCTATGTTCTATAGAATCATAGAATCCCCACAATGTGGAAGCATGCCCTTTGGCCCATCGAGTCCATACTGACCTTCCAAAAAAGCATCCAACCCAGACCCACCCCTCCCTACTCTATCTCTATAACCCTGCATTTCAACCCTAACGTATACATTCCTGGACACTATGGTCAATTTAGCATGGCCAATCGACCTAGCCTGCACATCTTTGAACTATGGGAAAAACCCACACAGACACAGGGAGAATGTACAAACCTCAAACTCCAGATAGACAGTTGCCTGCAGGTGGAATCAAATGCTGGCGCTGTGAGGCAGCAGTGCTAACCACTGTGTCACATTACCGCCACTGTAGCCGATGTAAAAATTGAATCTTTTTATTTTACTTTATTTTTAACTGTAGACTGAATACAACAAAGGACTGAGGAGAGAATTGCGGTACTTTTAAAAAGCAAGTTACTGAAAACATTGTGGTTCGTGTTTACGCAGTTACTTTACAAGGTGGAGAAGGTGGAAGGGGCGATGACATGGCATTTGTGGGCGTATACAAAGTGAAATTCAGCCCGCAACAAGTAACTGATTGGTTTATGCAATTGTGACCATTTGTGGATTTTAAATGCCATCAACCTAACAATAACAATAATAGGTTCATGGGTAGCTGAACAACTTGTGGGTGTCAATGATAGTGGTAAGTGCTTGGAGCTCTGGAAGGAAGATGGTGTGAGTGTCTCTGTCTCTAGTAACATGCCTGGCCGGAAAGAAAACCCGTTGCTTTCTCCCACGAGTTGTAGTGAGCTGTTGCTCTTCATCAATAAGTCAGATACTTAATAATTTGTGAATCAATCACTCTGTGCATCCTGGGAAGTGAAAGAACCTGAAGGAAAAGCTTGGAATACTAAAGGACTTAGGAATCAAAAGGAACCCCTCCACTGAATCCTGAGGACTGGTGTCATTGAACTGTTTGCCTAATTTTGTTTCATATCTATTCCTAACACTTTGTTTTTGTACCTGTGTCTATCTGTATATATGTGTAAAAAGGTTTTAGGGGGGATCCAAGATGGCGGCGACCCTGCAAGTCTGAGTCTATAGTGCTCCTCCCAAGACTTGGGTAAAGTGGGTCACCCACCCCCACCACACTCACCAAATCATTTATAATAGCTGTTTAATTTAATTAGTTGCTTAGTATTAAATTTAAACAATCTAATATTTAGTAAAAATGACCAAAGGGAAGGGAGCCCGCAGCTCTCAGCAAGCAGGAACCCCTCCCCCACCCTCTCCAGCTGCAGCTGAGGCGTCCACAGCTGCCTCGGGGGACTTACCTACAGTGACAAGCCTTGTGGAAATGATCTCCAAACTGGATGCAAAGATCGACGCTTTTATCGAAGAATCCCGAAATCGATGGGACTCACTCTCGGCTGCGCTGCAGAAGCACGACCGAGACATCCAGGAAATCGAGCGCCGAGTTGGAGGGGCGGAGTTAAAGGCCGCGACCTCTCGAACAGTGAGTCCGGACCTTAGAGAATTACATTAACGACCTCGATAATCGAGGTCGTCGAAAAAATATTCGTTTGCTGGGCCTTCCCGAACGGGAAGAGGAAGGCCAGCTTACAGCGTTTCTCGAACAGTGGCTGCCACAGCTTTTAAATTTGGAAGCTGGATCAGGCCAGGTAAGGGTGGAATGGGCCTACCGGGTGGCAAAACGCGGGCCCAGCTCAAACCAGGGTCCACGCCTGGTCCTGTTCCGGCTATAGGGAGAGGCAGATACTCCTAGAAGCTTCTAGAAATCTTGGAAAAAACACCCAAGCTATGATCTATAAAGGATCCAAGATCATGTTATTCCAGGACTTTTCCCCAGCTCTGGTCCGAAAGAGGAAGGCATTCGATGAGGCGAAGAAGCGTTTAAGGGACTTAAATATTCAGTACTCTTTACGCTACCCAGCGACGCTACGCTCTAACCATGAAGGATCCGTGTATAACTTCGGATCACCAGAAAAGGCTAAGGAATTCTTGGACTCTCTAAGATAAACTTTAAGAGATAATGGATGTTGGTTTGCCTTTCCCCCCGCTTGGTTTACATCCCCCCCCTTTTTTTCTTTTTTTTTACCTTACTGTTTAATATTATCATGGGGGGTGGGGAGAGGGATTTGATTTTCTCCCCCCCCCCCCCCCCTCCCCCCCCTCCTCC
>NC_057733.1:21754333-21755380 GCF_004010195.1 Chiloscyllium plagiosum
TGGTGGATCTGAACAAAGAATTAGGATTAGTAGATGTATGGAGATGTCTTCATCCACAGGGTAGAGATTTTTCTTTCTACTCTAATCCACATAAATGTCATACCAGAATTGATATGTTTTTTGCCCCCTCGACTTTTTTAAATTCCATATCATCCTGTAAAATTGGTAGTATATCAATTTCCGACCACGCTGCTGTATATATGGAAACTAAGGCGAGGAACAATGGGACATCCCCTCGGCATTGGCATATGGATCCCTTCCTAATGAAAGATAGTAAATTTGTAAAGTACTTCTCTCAAGAATTTAAAACTTTTTTAGAAATTAATTCGGGTACGGCTTGCAACCCATCAATGATGTGGGAGACCATCAAACCTTACACGCGAGGTTTGATCATCTCCTACTCAGCGACCCAGAAAAAATTGAAGGGAGAACAACAGCGTCTGCTTGAAGCCCGCTTAAAAGCGGCTGAAACAGCATACACTGATAGACCTATTATTAAATTGCAAAGGATTACAGCTCTTAGGACAGCTCTAAACACTACACTTACTCAAACGGCTAAGAGGGAAATATTATTTGCAAAGCAAAGATTATATGAATATGGCGACAAACCGGGTAGATACTTAGCATTTCTTGCAAAGAAAACAAAGGCCCCTCAGACTATTACGTCTATCAAGGAAAGTACTTCCTTGACTCATGATTGACTCAGTATTTTGACTCATGATCATAAAAACATTCATGCGATCTTTAGAGAATTTTATTCTGAGTTATATAAATCGCAGGATTGTGAAGATAGGACTAGGAGGATGCAGTCATTTTTTAAAAATTTGACCTTTCCGGGCCTAACTCAGGAACAGGTATCGGTCCTAAATGCTCCTCTAACAGTCCAAGAAATACTTGATGCAATTAGGCAACTTCAGAGCGGTAAGGCACTGGGCCCAGATGGTTTTCAAGCTGAATTCTATAAAGAATTTACAGAAATATTGGCTGGTCCACTTATGGACATGTATAACTATGCATATAGTCAGGGCTGTCTCCCGCCTTCGCTGA
>NC_057733.1:21757210-21803372 GCF_004010195.1 Chiloscyllium plagiosum
AGGAATCCCGCATGAATACGGGTTTTATTACATTTGATGTTAACACATTCTGAGCATGTAAGAGACTTAAATATACACTCTGGTTAGTTTTTAGGTTAGATTAGTAGACAGTTGAGTTTTGTTTTTTTTTCTTTTTTGGTATTTTTTTCTTTTGTTAAATTTTGGCTATTGTATATTTGATTTAATTGTATATCAATGTTTGTATTTGAGAGTTTTGTTTATTTTTGTAAACTTGTAAAAATTAAATTTCTAATAAAAATATCTATAAAAAAAAGTTTTAGAAGGGTGTAAGCATTATAATATATGTTGACAATTCATAGTTGTTTCCCTGTGGTCAGAATCTGTTTATTTGTAAGAAATTTGTAGTTCTTGTTATGTACCGAGCCCTGGTCATGTTTTCTGTTTGCCTGGGTCTATCAGACAGGAAAATTGGGGACTTTGATTTTTTTTAACTTATGTGATGATTCCAGGAATAAGAGGCCTTGCTGTCCATTGCAGTGAGTTATAACAGCTGTAACACCATCAGTGGTGCCAGTGTCTCTCCTCTGGAGCTATCCTAGTCTCTATAATTACCCAATCTCCTGGAACTGCCCATACATCCAGCTGTGGCCTGACTTTAATGCAACCCTTAACTCAAACCGTCTATATTCATGAGCTGTGGCCAGAGTGTAATTCAATATTTGCCATTTTCCTGATCTGTTCATTACTGATGAATATAGAGTCTTTCAATGTTTTTAACTTTTGAAAAATGATGAAGTGCAGTATCTGAGCATTTCAGTTTTCTTGCAAGAGTCACAGTCCAGCCCCCAGCCAACCACTATTAAACCTGAATTGCATCGACTCTAATAGTAAGACTCAGAACCTAGAAACATCAGGATCAGGAGGACAGGAGGTCTTACTTATATCAATAGCCTGATGCCAACAGCAAGTTGTAAATATTGTAGTAAACATCAGCAAAATCCGACAGCTGTCTGCAACTAACTGCGACGAAACTGTGTCTTGAGATAACTGGGTGTTTTCTACACACAGGACATTGATCAGTTGGAAGTGATTGCAACTGGGCGCCCCTTCAGCTCAATGTCAGTAGAATCTTTCCCTCTGGAGGAGAATCACCCTACAACACAAGATAAAGAGAACATGTAAGCATCACTGTACATCCTGGAAGTTTCACACTGTATACTGAATTGTTGTGTTCAATGAAACGATTTGTGATCTGATTATATCATTTGAATAAATAAACAGCTAGTTTCTTTTACAATTTGGTATTCAGTAATCTGAGACATTGCTCATAAGCAAAATAAAAGATATTTTTTCAACTCACTTCTATGTCACTTGCATCACCATCATTCATTATTTCTGGCACATTCTAAGTACCTCAACTTCAGCAGTTTTCTCTTTTGGCTGTTTGTGTCTGTTAGTTGCAATACATTCAATGTAAGCCACTCTGCAAATTTTTCCCGCTACTCCTTCTCTTCTACACCAGCTTGCTCTTTATTTTTTCTCTCTCTCTCTCTCACACTCTCTCCCTCCCTCCTTATATTTATGTGACTGATAACTGGATTTCAGTTCGGTAGCTTCTTCATTTGCGTGTCTTATTTTCAGTTAATTTTCTTTCTGAAGTTTCTTCCTTGATGGTAGTCAGATTGATCAGTGGGAAATCAAGTCATTGAGTCAGAATGGATGGTTCATTTTCAGGTTCATTTTCAACTTTATCTAGCAGAGTGCTGCTGGGATCACTGCTTGGAATTCAAATATTTGTTTGTTAATCATTTAGATGAAAAAAAAAGAATATTATTGTAGTGCAGACTGCAAAATGCTGCAGTACAGAGGGATCTATGTGTTCCTGTATGTAAATCACAAAAAGCAAGTAATTAGAATGACAAATTAAAGATGGGCCTTCATTCCCAGGATTTGACACATAAGATGGTCTTGCCACAACTGTACAGCACATTGGTGAGGCTGAAACTGGAAGTAGAGTTTATAAGAAGAGCTTACCTGCCATCCCACCAGCCACAAAATGAAGATAATTTGGGATGTTGGTGATCAGAAATCCAGTTGTCTCGCGAAAAGATGGAATTTAATTTGGATCAGTACAATATATTACATTTAGTTAAAATGAACACAGGCAGGACTTATGCAGTTAATGGTCGGGCCCTGGATAGTACTGTATAGACAAACAGAGAGACTTGAGGTTCAGGTGCATATGTTCTTTGAAAGTTGCATCACAGGTAGACAGGATGGTTAAGAAGACATTCAGCACGCTTGTCCTTATTGCTCAGACCATTGAGTATAAGAGTTGGGACACCATGTTGAAGTTGTACCAAACATTGGTAAGGCCACTTTTGGAATATTGTGGACAGTTTTGGTCATCCTGGTATAAGAAAGATATTATTAAACTGGAGATGGTGCAGAATGTTGCTGGGATTGGAGGGTTTGAGTTATAAGGATAGGCTGGGACCTTTCTCACAGGAGCGTAGGAGGTTGAGGGGTGACTTTATAGAGGCTTATAAAATAATGAGGGGCATAGATAAGGTGAATATCAAAGGTATTTTCGCTAGGATGGGTAAGGTCAAAACTAGGGGGCATATTTTTAAGGTGAGAGGAGAAAGATTTAAAAGGAACCTAAGGGGTAACTTATTCATAAAGTGGGTGATTCATATGTGGAATGCAGGTGCAATTACAAAATTTTAAAGACATATAGACAGATATGTAAGTAGGAAAGATTTAGAGAGATGTCAGCCAAATGCAGGCAAATGGGATTAGTTTAGTTTTGGAAACCTGAACAAGTTGGCCTGAGGGTTCTGTTTCCTTGCTGTATGACTCAATGACTATTATTACACTAGGGGCAGTCACAATTGTTCAGGACAACATTTCCTCCCAGGCCAGGGAGGAAGCCTTGTCCTAGAGAGCTGCCAATCAATCCGACAGGCTGGCAACTCTGTAGTCCCAGCAACACTGGGAGAAAGTAGTGACCACCGCAGGTATTTTAAAAAATGTTTCCTCGTGGAGCCTTCCAGATGCCCCCACCCCACATTTGAGTTAAGTCTGGTTTTTTTGGGAGGGCCTAGCTGGAAGATGGCAGTGAGAAAAGAAAGGAGGGGTGAGCATTAGAAACCAGAGGTAGAGGGTTAGATGGGAGTACAAACTTTTTGTGGACATGGTACCATCAATGGGCACAAGGATACTCTCAATGCCAGTAGTTTCCTTCGGCATTGGCAATCTGCACAGTCAAGACTACCAGCTTGGTCACTTTTTCTGTAGACCATAACATTGTAGCAGAAGTGAATTGAGACCCTTAAGTGGTTGTTAATTGGCAACTTAAGGGCCCCAATATGTGTAAGAGTGGGAAGGCATGCTATCTTATTGACCCCCAAAAGACAGGACAGTTTGGGAATGGGCAGGAAGGCACCAGGCTGTCCATTAGCTTTATCTTACAAGCGCCTCTCCTCCCACTTTCAAATATGCTGAAAAGTTAATTAAAATTTGACTCTTGGGTATAGTTCTTGTCTCTTCATTTAATAAAAGATACATTTGCATTGGCAGCAGTTCAGAGAAGGTTCACCCGACAGATCCTCAAATGGAGGGGTTGTCTTACAGGGACAGTTTAGGTCTATACCGGTTAAGGTTTAAGAGCAAGAGGTGATCTTATTGAAACAGTTAATATTCTGAGAAGGCTCGACAGGGTAAATGCTGAAAGGACATTTTGCCTCTTCTGGATGTCTAGAATTGAGGGACACAGTTTCAGCCTGCCACTTAAGATGGAGGTAAAGAGGAATTTCTTTTTTCAGAGAGCTGTTAGTCTTTGGAACTTTCTATGCCACAGAACAACGGAGGCTGGTCACTGAATATATTGAAGGATGAAATAGACAGCTTTTTGAACTACAAGGAATTCAGGGATTATGGGGGTAAAGATGTGGGGCTGGCAGGAAAGTGGAGTTATGTCTAAATCAGAACAACCATAAATTTATTGAATGGATGTACTGTTAGGCTGAAAGTGCCTAACAGATTCTTTAAGGTATGATCAAAATTAATACAAAAGGGCATGTGCATTTTGATAGAAAGAAAATTTATTAGCTTAATCTACTTTAGATATATGTAAGTTGATGAGTAAGTCTATTAGCTTAAACTACTTTGACGTATTCAACAAGCGAATCTAATTGCCTTCTGCCCATCAGGGACTCTTGGTTGACTGTTGGCATTCAGAGCTCTGTCTCAGTTTCCATGGCACCCCAGACCTCAAACCCCAGTCCATTGGAGAAAATCCCGGTCTCAAGAACCCCAGTCCAATGGGCAAGGTCTTACGAGTGGGATACAGCTTCTTATAGTCTTACTATTCTGGTTATGTGCTCTATCACCATTCTGTAATACTTTCAGTACTTTTCCTGATTTTCTGTTGTGTAGGAAACATTTCCAGGTAGCTCTGTGTTAACTACGTATGAAAATGGTTTCAACAGATGATCAAGGTTATGCAGTTACTTCCCAGCCAAAACAGGCTGTTTTTAACACCAGACTTGTTTTTCAAGCACCTGTCCGTTTTACTTCAATTGCTTTTTGTCATGTTCAATTAGTCCTTAATGTTTAACCATTACTGGTCTGGTGTGAAGATCTCATTTTAAGCCTAACACTACAATAGTAAAGCAGGCTGTACAGAGGCTGAATGGTCTACCTCAGCTCCAATTTCCTGTGTTAATAGATTAGGATGTTAATCAGGGAGCAACTTTAAGTGAATGATCACTGGGAAGTTGGAGTGAATGGCCAGTGGGGCTTATGATGAGTGGCTAGTGGGAAATTGAGGTGAGAGACCAGCTGGTGGCTGACATTGAGATGAGTGACCAGCCATTGAGATTTGAGGTGAGCAGTGGCAATTGAGATGAGTAGGCAGTTACTGATTGAGGTAAGGAAACAGTCAATGATGATATGGTGTGTTAATCATTGTGTTATGTCACATTCTCAGTTTTCTTTGTTTTCTCAGTGACCTGTTGGAGGATTATCCTGATGTAATTGAGAAACCAATCATTGGTCCATCCATTATGTTCGCTGGGCACCCGGCTCGCTGGCTGAATGACTCCAGCTCTCATAAGGTGCAGCAGTTACACTCAATGCGCTTTTAATAGACAAGGATCCAATCTTGTGTTGCAGTTTAGTCATCACTTATTTTGCTTCTTGCACCAGAATTCTATGTGGTATAAGTATACCAGAATTCTGTATGGAGAGAGCTCCAGGATTTTGACACAGCAGCAGCAATATAGATATGGCTATTAAGCATGAATAAGAATGCTTTTCCTCCATCTCAAGGGTTAGAGATCATTTGGAGAGCTTTATCAATGTATTATGTGAGATCAGCTAAGTCAGCAATGACTTAGGATTCAGCCTGAAATGTGTAGGAAGTCATTGTTAAATTATCTGTGTTTCTTGCTACAGATTGGTATCTCATGGACAATACAGGGCAGTGTTGTATTCAGCTGTAATACCTGTTCTTAGTAGACCAACCTGTCTACCCAGCCTTTCCTGAAGAAGGGCTCATGCCCGAAACGTCGATTCTCCTGCTCCTTGGATGCTGCCTGCACTTTTCCAGCAACATATTTTCAGCCCAGCCTGTAGACATTCTGGGCTTCCCTGTGATACAATACGAATTTGTTAAGGTATTGGTACCATAAAGAACCTGGAATTTGTTGATGGCTACCCACTTTCAGGAAGAGGAAGTTGTGAAAAAAATAAAGAGATTACAGGAAGGAAGAGATAGTTTGCTCTAGTTATTGGTAATTGTGAAAACTAAATTTGTACCAAACAACTTTTATATGCTGATATCGCTTCTTGCTGTGCTGTCATTTTCTCAATTTCCTAGGATGAGGTTGCTATGGTTGTCCGGCTCACTTTTGAAGCAATGGCAGGGGACAGGGTCATCTCCTGCCTACCAGTGACAAATGATGGAACTACAGTTATCCAGTACAAATGGAAACGTCTTCCCGAGCGAGAACACTGTATAATAAAACCAAATGATTCTTGGATGCAACGATTCTATTTCAACACTAATTCAGGTATACATCACTAGTATGGGTAGTCTACAGGTCTCTTTATATTAAGATAAAGTAAGTTATAGTAACATAGTAAGATAAAGTAGAACAGGGCATACGTCAAGAAATAGGAAGACATGGTGTTGTAGTTATAATGTCACTGGAGTAGGAATCCGAAGACTCATGCCCAGAGAGTATAGCCTCAAATCCCATCATGACAGCTGGTGGAATTTTAAATTCAGTTAATAAAAGTATGGAATTCTAAGCTTGTGGAACCACAGTTGACAGTCATAATCCTGGTTCATTAATATTCTTTAGGACACCCTTACCTAGTTTGTGATTCCAGATCTACTTAATTACCTAACTCTGAAGTACAACAACACGACGGTTGGAGGAAGAGCGCCTCATCTTCTGCCTAGGAACCCTCCAACCACAAGGGATGAACTCGGATTTCACCAGTTTCCTCATTTCCCCTCCCCCCACCTTGTCTCAGTCAAATCCATCGAATTCAGCACCGCCTTCCTAACCTGCAATCTTCAGCTCTGATCTCCAGCATCTGCAGACCTCACTTTCTCCTCCTAACTCTGAAATAGTCCAGTAAACTACTTGGGTCAAGAACGATTGGTGATGACACTATACTTGGAAAAAACACCCATATGCCATCAACAAATAAAACAGGGTGGGGGAGAGGGCCGGCAAGAAAGGTACTGCAATAATTATGGGTGATTTTAATATTCACATCATTTGAACACATCAAAGTGGCAGTGATAGCCTGGAGGATGAGCTCAGACATATTTGGGCAATTGCTAGAACTATATATTTTGGAACCTACCAGGAACCAGGCTATTTTGGATCTGATAATGTGTAATGAGACAAGAATAATTAAAGATATTCTAGGCATAAGTGATCATAATGTAATTGAATTTCACATTCAGTTTGAGAGTGAAAATGTGCATCCATTCCTAGTATCTTAAACTTAACAGAAGGATAATAAAAGGATGTGAACACAGAGTCAACTAAATGGACTGAGAAAATAGGTTAAAATGGCAGTTGAGAAATTTTATGATTCTCATCATAAATATGTTCCATTGAAGAGAATGACATCAGTAGGGTACATAGTCTTTTGCCAATTAAAGCATTACATGGTATCAAATTGAAAAATAAAGGGTACATTTGTGTGAAGATTATAAAAGGCAGAAAATTAGGGAAGTTTTAGGCATCAGAATGATGACTTTAAAAAGAGAATAGGAGAGAAAATAACAAGAAGTGTAAAATCTTCAACAAGCATTTTAAAAAGAAAAGAGTTGCTAAAGCAAGTGTTTGTCTCTTAGAGGCTGAGATCAGGGCCAAATGAGAAAAGAGGAAATGGTCGAGGAATTGAACAAATATCCTAACAAAATGCTTTTGAAGGATAGTTAAAGTCACAGAGATGTACAGCACGGAGACAGACCCTTCAGTCCAACTCATCTATACCAACCAGATATCTTAAACTAATCTAGTCCCATTTGCCAGCAATTTGTCCATATCCCTCCAAATCCTTTCTATTCATATACTCATCCAGATATCTTTTAAATGTTGTAGTTGTACCAGCCTCCACCACTTCCTCTGGCAGCTCATTCTGCATGAAAATGTTGCCCCTTAGGTCCCTTTTAAATTTTTCCCCTCTCACTCCAAACCTATTTTCTGTAGTTCTGGACTCCCCCACCCCAGGGAAAATACCTTGTCTATTTACCCTATCAGTGCCCTTCATGATTTTAAAAACCTCTAAAGTTCACCTCTGAGCCTCCGACGCTGTAGAGAAAATGGCCCCAGCCTATTCAGCCTCTCCCTATAGCTCAAACTCTCCAACCCCAGCAACATTCTTGTAAATCTTTACTGAACCTTTTCAAGTTTCACAACATATTTCCTGTAGCAGGGAGACCAGAATTGCACACAATATTCCAAAAGTGGCATAATCAATGTCACGTATAGCTGCAACATGACCCCATCCCCCCAACTCCTATACTCAGTGCTCTGACCAATCAAGGAAAGCATACGAAATGCCTTCTTCACTATCCTATCTACCTGCAACTCCATTTTCAAGGAACTATGAACCTGCACACCAAGGTCTCTTTGTTCAGCAACTCTCGCCAGGATCGTACCATTAAATGTATAAGTCCTGCTCTGATTTGCCTTTCCAAAATGTAGCACCTCACATGTATCTAAATTAAACTCCATCTGCCACCCTTCATCCCATTGGCCCATCTGATTAAAATCCCGTTGTAATCTGGAGTAACCTTCTTTGCTGTCCACTACACCTCCAATTTTGGTGTCATCCGCAAACTTACTAACTATACCTCCTATGTTCATGTGCAAATCATTTATAGAAATGATGAAAAGCAGTGGACCCAGCATCAATCCTTGTGGCACACCACTGATCACAGGCCTCCAGTCTGAAAGGCAATGCTCCACCACCACCTTCTGTCTTCTACCTTCAAGCCAGTACTGTGTCCACACGGCTAGTTCTCCCTGTATTCCATGAGATCTAACTTTGCTAACCAGTCTCCCATGAGGAACTTTGTCGAATGCTTTACTGAAATCCGTATAGATCATGTCCACCAGTCAAAAAAATCAAGTTCGTGAGACATGATTTCTCACGCACAAAGCCATGCTGACTATCCCTCATCAATCTTGTCCCTCAGGATTCTCTCCAACAACTTGCAGACCACTTATGTCAGGTTCACCAGTCTATAGTTCCCTGGCTTTTCCTTACCACCTTTAAATAATGGCATCATGTTAACCAACCTTCAGTCTTTCGGTACGTCACCTGTGACTATTGAAGATTCAAATGGCTCAGCGATCACTTCTCTAGCTTTCCACAGAGTTATGGGTGACACCTGATCAGGTTCTGGAGTTTATCCATCTTTATGCATTTTAAGACATACAGCACCTCCTCTTCTGTAATATGGACATTTTTCAAGATGTCACCATCTATTTCCCTATATTCTATATTGAAAATAGTTAGGCAAAGGGAAGGGAGGAACTGAAAGCAATCACTTTAAACTGAAGAAAGAGCAATGGGAATATTAATAGCGTGAAAGGCTGATGGGTCCCCTGGGCCTTGCCACCCGCATCCTAGAATGTTAAGACGATGACTGAGCAAAAATTGGGCTGATGGATATAATGTGAGAAAAGATGAAGTCCTACTTGGGTAGGAATAATAGAGAAGTAGAGTATTATTTCAATGGAAAGAGACTGCAGAATGCTGTGGTAAACGTAGTTTCCTTGTTTATGAACCACAACATGTCAGCATGCCGATACAGCAAGTAATTAGGATTAAAAACAGCAGATTAGCTGTTATTGCATTGGGAATCGAGCACAAAAGTGGCAAAAGCTTGCCACAGCTGAACAGGGCTTTAATGAGACCACATCTAGAGTGCTGTTCAGTTTCAGTCACCTTGCTTCTCTGGAGGAGATATATTTGCATTGGAAACAGTTCAGAGAAAGTTCACAAAGGTAATTCCTGGAATTAAAAAATGGCTTTATAAGAGAAGTTTGAGAAAGTTGGACTTATCCATTGGATTTAGAAGGATGAGAGTTGATCTTATTGTCAGATTCTGAGGGAGCTTGACAAGGTAGGTGTTGAAAATAATGCTCCACCTCATGGAGGACTCTAGAATTAGGAGTCAGGTTTCCAAAATAATATACTTCCCCACATTCTTGATCCATTCATTTAACACAGAAATGAGGAAGAAGTTCTTCTTTCAGGGAAGCATCAATAGTTGAAATTTTCTCCCCCAACAGACAGTGGAGTTTGGTCATTGAATATATTTAATGCTGAGTTGTGTAGTTGTTTAGTGAGCACTGAAGTTGAGAGTTATGTGAGACAGGCAGTGAGTACCATAAAGACTGCAATTAGATGAGACATGATCTTATTGACCAGCCAAGCAGACTCAAGGAGCTGAATGGCTCATGTTCCTGTGTGTTATGTTGTAATTTTTTTCACTGGCTGTTCTTGCTCCAGCACTCAATTTTTTTATTCATTTGATTTTGTGTATTTAGCTATATTTTTTAAAAATTGAAGATATTTGAGGTTTATTTTCAACCTCACTAATTCTGATTTTTGAAGGACTAGTAATTGTTAATTAATTTGATAATTGTGATGAATACAGCAATAAATCCTTAATTGAACAGAATAGAATAGCCTTTATTGTCACATTAAGGAATAATGTAAACTCATGCAATTAGCGTATGGACATGTGCATCCATTATTTTGCAAACTTGAATTCATCCAAATATTACATATTTGCATATTTTTTAAAAAATTAATGACAAGGCAGAGCAATTAAACTGAAGGAAAGAAAGCAAGTCCTGTACTCTGGATTCTGCTACCTTCTGAGTTATCATTTCCCATATGTACAAAGATCTGAGAGTCAAAAATTGGCCTGTTCAGTCAAGACAGAAATTCACAAACCTGAGTGGGCACTCAAGTGGTGAGTGATGACAAAAACACACTTGAAAAAAATGCTGAGAAAATGATTCATGTTAGCAAAATGATCAAGAACATAACTGATCAGAATCAGCTTTGGTTCAAAGTTGAAGGGAAAAGAGATTGTAATAAAATGCTTTTTGATCAACAGTTTTATTTAATTTAACTCAATGCTGGGTCCTGTTTGTCTCCACCCATCCATCACCTTTTAAATGTGATTCAGATTTTCAAAGATGTTTCTACTTGTAGGTCCAGACTGCTAAACTCTTGCATAGTTATTGTTACTCTCTGTTCCCAGGTGTCATTCTTCCTAGAGAGTCTATTAGTTTCCCATTCACCTTTAAGTCACCAAATGCTGGGATATTCACTGAATTCTGGGAGTTTTGCACTCACCCAGTGGTGTTAGGAGGGGCGTGCCTGCAGGTGGCACTTTGGGGAGTGGCTCTGTTTGAAGACAAGAATGAAACTGCAAGACAACAGCTACAGGTCAGTAACTGGGAATTTACTTGTTTTTGGTGCCTGACTGACAGTACCATAGTTATTATTAATGAAGAAATAACTTGCATTTACGTAGTGTTTGTTATGACCTCACAGCTGAAAGAATATGTTTGACCTGCAGTCACAGGTTTAGTGTGAAACCAGGGACTTGCGAAATCTAATAGAAAACAATGTAACGAACAGTATGACCAGCAGTCTGTGTTTTACATCCTTGTTCTGCCTGTCTTTCTTGATTGATCTCCAATGCCGTTTCTTGTGTCTCTGATCTTTTGAATTGTTATGCAATGTAATTAACTTCATAAGGTATTTCTGAACAAACATTATGTGTACCTTTAAAAAAATGATGGAAGTACAGAATAACTGTACTGGATCCTATTGCCTAGGACAATACTAAGTAATGCACGAGATAACAGAAATAATCCATGCTCTTCCTTTAATCTAGATTAACTATTATATTATGATTTGGGATAAATTCTAAACCAGCGAGAGCAGTTGATCCAGCTAAAGGGCCTGTAGTGATTGTAACAAGGTCAGCAAGCTGGACATCATAGAGTATGAGTTTCTTGATTGGGGTTGTTAATCTAGTTCAGTCAGGGAGACGTGGTTGACATGAAAGGACAAACGTCAGAGAATCTTCACGGGAGTGATACCCCGGAGGATTGGAGGGAAGCGAATGTTGTTTGTCTTTTCAAGATGGGGAATAGAGAAATCCCTGGCAATTATGGAGCAGTCAGTCTTCCGTCTGTGGTCAGCAAGGTTTTGGAAAAAATTCTGAGGGATAGGATTTATGATTATTTGGAAAAGCATAGAGTGATTAAAGGCAGTCAGCATGGCTTTGTGAGGGGCCACCTCTCAAATCTTGACGTTGGTCAGGCCGCTTTTGGAATATTGCGTGCAGTTCTGATCTCCTTCCTGTTGAGGGGATGTTGTGAAACGTGAAGGGATCAGAAAAGATTTACAAGGATGTTGCCAGGGTTGGAGGGTTTGAGCTATAGGGAGAGGCTGGGGCAGTTTTCCCTGGAGCATTGGAAGCTGAGGGGGGACCTATTAGGGTTAATAAAATTATGAGGGGCATGGATAGAGTAAATAGACAAGGTCATTTCCCTTGGGTTGGGAATCCAGAACTAGACGGCATAGATCTAGGGTGAGAGGGGAAAGATATAAAAGGGACCTAAGAGGCAACCTTTTCATGCAGAGGGTAGTACGTGTATGGAATGAGCTGCCAGAGGAAGTGGTGGAGTCTGGTACAATTGCAACATTTAAAAGGCATCTGGATGGGTATATGAATAGGAAAGGTTTGGAGGGATATGGGCCAAGTGCTGGCAAATGGAACTATATTAAGTTGGGATATCTGGGTCTGCATGAACGAGTTGGACCGAGGAGTCTGTTTCCCTGCTGTACATCTCTAAATCTAAATCTAAATTGAGCCCCTGAGTACCTGACTCAGTGAGAGGTAATGCTATTGTCAAGAGTTATATATTTTTAAATAAGGGATGATTGGTGATGGGATGCTGATAAATTTCTGAAGAATTATTTATGCATTTAAAAGAAGTAAAGGTTGTTGTCAGCATTTGTTGCCAGTTGTAATTACTGTTGAGAAAGTGGTGTTGAATCACCTTTTTGAACCTCTTCAGTCCATCTGTGCTGAAATTTAGGCATTCAAGGCAATGGCCTCATGGTATTATTGCTAGACTATTAATCCAGAAACTCAGCTAATGATCTGAGGATCCAGGTTTGAATTTCATCACGGCAGATAGTAGAATTTGAATTCATTAAAAATTATCTGGCAATAAGAACGTACTGATGATCATGAAATCATTGCCTATTGTCAGAAAAACCCCATCTGGTTCACTAATGTCCCTCGGGGAAGGAAATCTGCCATTCTTACCTACATGTGATTCCAAAGCCACAGGAATGTAGTTGACTCTCAACTGCCCTCCAGGTAATTAGGGATGGACAATGAGTGCTGGCCTGACTAGCGACAGGCACATCCTGTGAATGAAATTTTAAAAACTCACTTAGACCTAGGTCACTATAGCATCCCATGATCATCACCTTCCACCTTTACCTCTACTCACCTCAAAAATGTAATCCTGAAGCATCCATCAGCTGGTTCGAACATCACCAATTGGTCTCAGTCAGTTTACATCTTCACATTTCGCACCAAATAAAAATCAGAACCAACTTGCAGCATTCAAAGCTGGGAAACATGCAGAAATAATGCAAAGTAAGGCATTTAATTTTTGCAGATTAACAAATATCAAAAACATCCCTTTCTGTAGCTTTTGAACTATAAGATTTAGTTTTAAATTTTCTTATCACACGTACTCAAGTACAGGGATGTAGGAGTACAGTGAAAATGCATGATGTTGCCATTCCTGGTTCCATCTTAGATACAAACATTCCTAGATACGAAATCTTAGGTACAAAGTAGAAAAATAATGAAATACAGAGGAACCTTGATTATCCGAATATCAATTATCTAAATTTCAGATTATTCGAAGAAGATCTTAAGGTCCCGATAGAAACATTACATCAAAAAGCTGTTTCAACCCTGATCGCGTCTTTTGTTTACAGGTACAATGATTAACAATGAACTTGGCTCCCTGAAATGCTGCTGAGAACAGTCCTGGATAATCCAAGCACTGTCTCTAAATGACTGACCTCTAGTCCTCCCTCTCTCCCCCACACTTACTCTGGAGTTCTACATAGGGGTGAACCCTAAACCTCCTGTCCCCAGATACTCTCTCCAACATTGTCCTATAAGTGGAACCTGTCAAACTGTTGCTGTGTGTGTGTGGGTGTGTGTGTGTATTTACGCTTGCTATTTGGAGACTTACACCACAAATGCAGCAGTAGTCTTACTGTTGGTGTCCAGTCCAGCTGCCGGTGGAGGGTGGGGGAGGGGGGCACGGGGGCGGGCGGGCGGGAGTTGGTGTTGAGCGGTTGCCAACAACCCACGCTCGGCGGTTAAACGTAACCCCGGAGCAGACTCACCGAACTGGAGACTTTTCCAGTGATATACTCTTTTCCAGATATAAACATTCATGTGAACAGCAGAGCAAGGCTAAAAAACACATTCCATTCTGGTTACATACAGATAAGAAGATTCACACGGGACTAAGCAACACCTCCATTCCGGTTAGATTCACACATGTATTGGGACATAATTTTTAACCGTTTCACCACATTCCACTGCTTGGAATTTTACACCACAGAGCCCCAGAGGAAAACAATTAACTGAAAAATTAATTATCCGAAATAGTGCCCGCCCATCTCATTCGGATAATCAAGATTCCTCTGTATAGTTAAAAGTTCAACATTAAAGTCTTTCTTAAGTGCTTAGCCATGCTTGGCTTAGCCATGCTTGCACTCCTCACAAGAGTTCTATCTCCTTTGTGCTGGGGTCAATGTCCCCGTGCTTGATGTGACCACAGATGCTGGGAGATCTCAGGCTGCCTGCTCTCGCCACCACCATAGATGCTGGACGACCTCTTTTGCTGCTACACTGGGCTGTCTCTCTCCCATCCTGGCTCAATTTCCTTCCCGCTTGGTTCAGTTTCCCCCTGCTCAATACTGCCACAGATGCTGTCACACTGGGCTCGCTGTCTACCACGCTGAGCTTGCTCTCCTCCACGTTGGGCTCACTCTCTCCCATTTCCCCACACTGGCCCACTCTCTTACTCTCTATAAAGCTTTACATTTCCTGCCTCTCATACTTCTTAGTCATATAATCACTGTAGTTTCAGCAGCGATAGCAACAGGTTGCTCTCACCTCTGCTTTGACTCGTTGGTGCTCATGATCAATGACCTCATGAATGCACTGCCAGTGACAGCATCACCTGCAAGGCCAGCTTAGGTCAGCAGGAAGAGAGTCAGCATTTCGGGTTCTGGTTGAGAGAGGGTGTAAAAGAAATGTGTGAGGTATGCAAATTTTCTGAGATGAGTTTACATTTTCAACTTCCTTTATCACTAGCCTTCCTCCTGGGATTAGCAGCGCATCACTCCTCCACTCTGCAGGAGAGTGCTTAAAAGAGCTCAGTGATGAAGCTCATATCTAATCTATCTTTTTTAATCATTCATGTGAGGAGTTTCATTAGTAGGAATTTTTTTTAACCCATCTATAATTACCTTTGAGAAAGTCGTGTTGAGTCATTATTGCAGGTCATGTGGTATAGATACACCCACTGTGCTATTAGGGAGAGGTATCTGGCACTTTGACAGTGAAGGAAGAGCAATATGGTTCTAAGTCAGGATGGTATGTAGCTTGGTGGGGAATTTGCAGTGTTGATGTTCTCTTGTCGCCTTGCCTTCCAACTGGTAGAAGTTGAGGTTTGGAAAGTGCTGTTAAAGAATCATTTTTGATTTGCTGCAGTGAATCTTGTAGATAATACACACTGCTATCACTGTGTGTCAGAAAAGAACATTGATAGTAGTGGAAAGAGTGAATATTTAAGGTGATAAATAAGTATTAATCAAGTGGGCTGTTTTGACTTGAATTGTGTTGGGGCTTTTTGAGTGTTACTGAAGCTGTACTCATCCAGGTGAGTGAAGAGTATTTCATCACATTTCTGCTTTATGTATTGTCAGTGGTGAACAAGCTTTAGGAAGTCAAGAGATGTGACATTTATCACAGAATATCCAATCACTAACCTGCTGTTGTGGCCACAATATTTAAATAGCTGGCCGAGTTAAGTTTCTGGTCAATGATAATCCCAGAATGTTGAGGTTGGTGTATTTAGTGATAGTAGCACCGTTGAATGTCAAGAGAGGTTGTTAGAGCAATGATCATTGCCTAGCACGCATATTACACAAACGTTACATGCCATTTATCAGCACAAATCTGTATATTCAGTTCTTGCTGCATGTAGACAAGAACTACTAGTTCATTACCTGAGAAGTTAGAAAAATACCTGAACATGTGCAATTATGAGGACTATGAAATTGGCTGTGCCTAGTTCACTATCCTTAGAAACATCTGCATCAATGTCCTGGAGCTGCGGTGATTGGCCTCCAACATCTTTCTTTGTGTTAAATATCAGTGGAAGATTTCAACCTGATTTGATTGACATCAAATTTCTTATGGTATTATGCTGCCAAACATGGTCAATGAGAGCCAATCTCATCTTGCCTCTTTTATGCATGTTTAAACCAAGGCTATAATGAAGACTAGAGCCAAGTGGTCCTGACAGAACTCAGACTGAGCATTAGTGAGCAGCTATTTGGTAAATAAATGCTATTTGTTAACACTTGAACAACACTTTCTCTTGCTTTGCTGAGTAGGCTTATGAGGCAGTATTTGGGTGGACAAAGGGATTGATTTAGAAGGGAAGAATAGAGGTACAAGAGTAAGCTTTCAGGGGGCATAGAAATTGTAAAAACTTCTATAGGTATGTGACGAGTAAAAGATAACATGAGACAAATCTACGTTCCTTACAATCAGAAATAAGGAAAGTTGTAATGGGAAACAAGGAGATGGCAGATAGATTAAATACACATTTTAGTTCTGTCTTCACAAAGCAGAACACAAAGAATGTACCAAAAATTGTAGGGAACACAAGAACTAGTGAGAAACTGAAAGAAATCAGAATTAGTAAGGAAATGGTGTTGGGCAAATTGAAGAGATTAAAGGCTAACGAATCCCCAGAGGTCAGTAATCTATCATCATAGAATACTTAGAAATAATATTTCATTGCTGGTCATCTTGCAAGATTCTGTTGTCTCTGAAGATTTGCTATGGATTGGAAGGTAGTTAATATAACCCTACTACTTAAAAAAAGGTAAAGAAACAACAGGAAATTATAGACCAGTTACCCTGACATTGTAAATGGGGAAATTACTAGAATCCATTATAAAAGGTTCAATAATAGAGCATTGGAAAACAATGACAGGATTAGACAGAGTCAGCATGGATTTACGAAAAGAAAATCATGCTTATAAAATCTACTGGAATTTTTTGAGAATATAACTAATAGAGTTGATGAGGGGGAACCAGTGGATGTGATTTATTTGGACTTTTAAAAGGCTTTTGGAAAAGTGCCACATTAAAGATTAGCATGTAATCTAGGAAAGTGCATGGGATTGGGTAGTGTACAGACATGGAAAGAGAACTTAATGGTAGACAGAATACAAAGAGAAGCTATACATGTGTCATTTTCAGAATTACAGATAATGACAAGTGGGGTACAACAGGGATCACTGTTTGGATCCCAGTGATTCGCAATATATATTAAACATTTAGATGAGGGAAGTAAATATAATATCTCCCAAGTTTGCAGATGACACACAACTTGGTGGGAGGGTGAAATCTGAGAAGGATGCAGAGATGTTTCAGTGTGATTCAGATAAGTTCAGGGTGTGGGAAAATGCGTGGGAGATGAAGTATAATCTGCTTAAATTTGAGGTTATCCATTTTCCTAGCAAAAACAGAAATGTAGATTATTACCTGAATAGCAATCCTTTGGGAAAGGAGGGGGGACTTGGTTGTTCTTGTACATCAGTTTCTGAAAGTAAGTATGCAGGTGGAGGAGACAAATAGTGCTTTAGTCTTCATAGTGAGTGGATCCAAGCAGGGATGTCTTGCTGAAACTTACTGGGCCTTAGTGAGACAGTTCTGGTGTGTTATGTGTAGTTTTGGTGTCCTTATCTGAGAAATGATATTTGTCTATCGAGGGAATGCAGCAAATGTTTTTCAGACTGATCCCTGGAATGGCAGAGCTGATATTTGAAGAGAGACTAAATTGGCTAGGCCTGAATTCACTGGAGCTTAGATGAAATGTCATAGAAACTTATAAAATTCTATCAGGACTATTCAGCGTAAATGCAGAATCCATTGCCAGCGGTTACAGCTTGAATACAGGTCATTCTGCTATAACGCACATTTCATCAATGCGAATTCACTAACACGATTGATGAATAGGGGACACTGTTTCTCAAGCATGAATTTTTAAAACATGTTTGGCTATCGCCAACACTTTTAGTTTTATTTGTATTGCACAATTCTTGTATAGCGCAGGGTCGCACAGGAATGCGACTGTCGTACTATATAAGAAATGACTGCATCATCTTTACACTGCTTTCCTGCAGTGAGACCTGACTGTGTGTATCAGTAATAGGTAAAAATTCTGTGGAGAAATTCTGTAAACAGCACATCTACCACATCTTCCAGATCCAAAAGAAGAATTGTCGACCAAATGCTAGAACTGAATTTTACCCAGAAATCGGTTAAGTGTGAATTTTGGTGAATTTTATGAAGAGTCATTTCTCAGGCTATTCTGTGAAAGATTCTTTACTATTCTCACTTCATTAACTACACACATACCTTTTACCCTATCTTCCCTCTCGCTGCACAGAAGTACTTACCACTGCCAAGACCTCTCAGGATTCCCTGCACCACCACTGTTTTAAAGCTCAGCTGTTCACCTGATCAAGCAAGAACTGAACTACACAGGTTACCCATCCTTAGCCTCATCCCATTTTACAACCTTGCCCATAGCCATGCTACTCTTTCCCCATTGCCATAGGTAGCCTATAGTTTAGATTTGCCAACCATCATGATGTGCTGTGCTGAAGCAAAGGGAGTTGTAAGCATTGTTGATTGCTCTTCCTGCAGTAATTTATGATCTCCAATGTAGTATCATTTCCCCTCCCTATATGCTAAGTTTCCCCTCAAATCCCCACAACTGACTTCCCCAACTTGACACCTACAGCTGTGGCCCTGATAATCCCCTCTTTGAATTTCATTCAGATGACCCCAGGACTGACCATGGACTAACCACTTGGTTGACTTTAGTTGGAAAACTTTGACTGATGCGCTATCAGATGCTTGACTGATCTCTGAGCAATTTCCCAACTGACTCACAATAACTCTCTGGACTGATCTGCTTTCAACGTTGAGAATTTCATCACTTCCCATCTCACCCTTTTTTTCCTAACCATCTTGCAATTCTCACAATGTTCAGGGCTGAGAAGATTACACCTCTCGTGTCCTTCATGAAACTACATCCACAACACTCAGGCAAATCTTCGGCAAAATCAGTTTGATGTGCTCAACACATATCTCCCAAGCCGGTTCCTGTTCTTTCAACTCTCAAATAGCTGAAGTTCTAGGGAATGGCAAAGGGGTGTGTGAAAAGACATTCTGAAGCTCTTCTTCTGAAGCACTGTGACATTGAACAATCTGACCACTAGGACCTGCTCATAGTCATTCAGAATGGTGACAAATTGTCCATTAAGTCTATGATACTTTGTGTCCCATCACTCTCATAATGTGGTAGAGAAAGAAAGAAAAGGAAGTAAATCCTGCGCTCCTGAATCCATTATTTCATGGGATATCCTGCTCCATTTGCTCAAAGATCTGTTCATTAAGGATTTGTTCCTTCAGTCCCATGAAGGTCCATGGCAGAAACTCCCAACCCTGAGTATACACCCTACTTGAATCAAAGGCAAACTGTCGTTGATGGTGACAGTTTTTCACATTGTAAATGGCTGAACTTTAGAACTTTTATCTAAACCATTAACTGCAAGATCACTTATTTTTGTCTAATTCATCCTACTTCTACAGTTGAAATGCTTAGGGTCCTGTGCTGAAATTTCACCAGATTCATACCTCAATTTTCAGATATGCCCATTGTAATACCTGAGCATGCTAATGGATATTGACGTTTCCCACTTTGCCAAGTGGTTTCAGTCCTAGTTGCCAGTTGGGATAGAGCAATAGATGGTGATTAGCAGGAGAATTACTTTCCAGTATTTGATAAACTTGGTTTTGTTCGACTTCCTCTGTGAAAAATTAATATTGAGGACTCTCAGAGCAACTCCCTCTAATTGAGCTCTTTTGAACATTGCTTATCACACCTAATCAGGAGATCCTGCGTTATAGTGTTATATGTACCTGGAAAAGTCAAGGATTGGATGTGGGACTGTGCAAGTGTTGAATGATTATAGGGATGATTTCTGATTAAGTGCTGAAGCGAACTCAAGGTGAGTTTGATTATAGAGATTGATGTAATATTGCCAAACTTTGACATTGCACCATAAACCTCAGTATTCCTGACATTAAACAAAGCAGGCATGCAGCTAACCTCCAGCAACTGGCCACTGCACTTGCTTTCTCTCTCTCTTTCTCGACTGTACCAAGCAAAATAACAGAAGTTATGAAAGACCGTGCAAGAAGGTGCAAGTCTGTCAGTTTGACATCAGTGCTGGGTAATGTTTTAAAAACAACAGTAGGAGAAAACAATCTATAGATACATACTTAGGTTTCAATTAATTACAGAGAACCAGCGCAGGTTTATAAATTTTGTGTCTGTATATAATCAACAGGGAAAGTTGATAAAGGGAATCTGTATGAATTATCCATATGGATTTTAAGAAATCTTTTCACTAAAGTTGCCCATTGAAGACTGATTTGCAAAACTGAGGCTGATGGAAAGAGGAGAGGTCAGTGCAAGCTTGGGTAAACAAAATCGTACAGGGATGGGAAATCGCATTTGGTAAATGGGTGTATTTCAGACTGAAGGATGGTAGACAGCACTTTCTGTTTTTATTTATGATCTCCAGCAACCATAGTACTTTAGTTTTATTTAAGGGCCATTGTTTATTTGATATATGAATGACTTGGATATTGGAATTCAGAATAAATTTTAAAATTTGCCTGTGATGCCAGACTTGGAGGTTTTGCTGATACCAAGAATGTCCAATCAATGTAACAGGACATAAGGCAAGAAAACAGGCAGACAAGTAACAGAAATATAGAGAAGTGTGAGGTAGAAGCTTAGAGCTAGAACAAACAGTTGTTATCTCTGGTTTGTTACCCATGCCATGTGCTAGCAAAGTGAGGAATAGGGAGAGAGAGGAGTTGAACACGTGGCTACAGCCTTGGTGCAGGAGGGAAGGTTTTGGATTCCTGGATATTTGGGGCTCTTTCTGGGGTAGGTGGGACCTTTCCAAACAGGATGGTCTTCACCTGAACCAGAGGGGTACCAACATCCTGGGAAATTTGCTAATGCTCCTTGGGTTGGTTTAAACTAATTCAGCAGGGGGATGGGAACCAAAATTGTAGTTCGAGTATATGGAAAGATGAGAGTAGTGAAGTCAGACCTAAGATTTCAAGATCACAAGAAGGCATCGGCAGGCAAGAAGTTGGTTTGAAGTGTGTTTACTTCAACGCCTGGAGCATCCGGATTAACGTGGATGAACTTACAGCATGGGTTGGTACCTGGGATTTCAATGTTGTGGCCATTTCGGAGACACGGGTAGAGCAGGGACAGGAATGGTTATTGCAGGTTCTGGGATTTAGATGTTTCAGTAAGAACAGAGAAAATGGTAAAAGAGGGGTTGTTGTGGCACTTTAGTCAAGGACAGTACTACGGTTGCAAAAAGGACGTTTGAGGACGCCTCTACTGAGGTAATATGGGCTGAGATTGGAAACAGGAAAGGAGAGGTTACCCTGTTGGGAGTTTTCTATAGGCCTCCAAATAGTAGCGAGTTTTGAGAAGATTTGAGAAGAAGAGGAAATGACATCACCAACACAAAGAAACCCAAACATATAAATAGAAAGCATGAATTTTCAGCAGTGCTTTGCCTGAGGCCCATTGAAGATGTTACCTAGCAGGGTGTCGAAACGTCTGGAAATGAACCTTCAAGCTCAGTGAGCAAAGCCTCCAAATAGTTCCAGAGATATAGAGATTTGGATAGCAAAGATGATCCATGATAGGAGCAAGAGTGACAGAGTAGTTGTAATGGGGAACTTTAGCTTTCCAAATATTAACTGGGATTTTCCTGACACAGTACGTAGACAGGCCAACAGGAGTGAGGTCACGTTAGATTTGGCACTGGATAATGAACCCAGCCAGGTGTTAGATTTGAAGATAGGTGAGCACTTTGGTGATAGTGACCATAATTCGGTTATGTTTATTTTAGTGAAGGAAAAGGATAGGTATATACCGCAGGGAAAGAGTTATAGCTGGGGGAAAGGCAATTACAATGCGATTAGGCAAGATTTAGGATGTATAGGATTGGGAAGGAAACTGCAGAGGATGGGCACAATTGAAATGTGGAACTTATTCATTTTGGGAAAGCAAATCTTAGCAGGACTCATTTTCGGAAAGCAAATCTTAGCAAGACTTATACACTTAATGGTAAGGTCCTAGGGAGTGTTGCTAAACAAAGAGACCTTGGAGTGCAGGTTCATAGCCTCTTGAAAGTAGAGTCGCAGGTAGATAGGATAGTGAAGAAGGCGTTTGCAGGGAGAGGCTGAACAGGCTGGGGCTGTTTTCGCTGGAGCGTCAGAGGCTGAGGGGTGACCTTACAGAGGTTTACAAAATTAGAAGGAACATAGATAGGATAAATAGACAAAGTCTTTTCTCTGGGGTCAGAGAGTCCAGAACTAGAGGGCATAGGTTTAGGGTGAGAGGGGAAAGATATAAAAGAGACCTAAGGGGCAACTTTTTCACGCAGAGGGTGGTACGTGTTTGGAATGAGCTGCCAGAGGATGTGGTGGAGGCTGGTACAATTGCAACATTTAAGAGGCATTTGGATGGGTATATGAATAGGAAGGGTTTGGAGGGATATGGGCCGGGTGCAGGCAGGTGGGACTAGATTGGGGTGGGATATCTGGTCGGCGTGGACGGGTTGGACCGAAGGGTCTGTTTCCATGCTGTACATCTCTATGCTATGACTCTACTATAGTTCAAGTACTTTAGATGGGTCAGTTTTTGTCCAACGTGTGAAGGAGGGTTTCCTGACACAGTACGTAGACAGGCCAACAGGAGTGCGGTCACGTTAGATTTGGTACTGGGTAATGAACCCAGCCAGGTGTTAGATTTGAAGATTGGTGAGCACTTTGGTGATAGTGACCATAATTCAGTTATGTTTATTTTAGTGATGGAAAAGGGTAGGTATATACTGCAGGGAAAGAGTTATAGCTGGGGGAAAGGCAATCACAATGCGATTAGGCAAGATTTAGGATGCATAGGATGGGGAAGGAAACTGCAGGGGATGGGCACAATTGAAATGTGGAGCTTGTTCAAGGACCAGCTACTGCATGTACCAGTCAGGCAGGGAAGAAGTTGTCGAGCACAGGAGCCACATGCGATTGAGGGTGACTTAGCAGTTTGGATCAGAAATTGGCTAGCTGAAAGAAGACAAAGGGTGGTGTTGATGGGAAATATTCATCCTGGAGCTACTAGTGGGGTACTGCAAGGATCTGTTTTGGGTCCACTATTGTTTGTTATTTATATAAATGACCTGGGTTAGGGCATAGAAGGATAGTTTAGTAAATTTGCAGATGACACTAAGGTCAGCAGAGTTGTGGATAGTGACAAAGAGTGTTGTAGGTTACAGAGAGACATAGATAAGCTGCAGAACTGGGCTGAGAGGTGGCAAATGGAGTTTAATGCGGAAAAGTGTGAGGTGATTCACTTTGGAAGGAGTAACAGAAATGTCGAGTACTGGGCTAATGGTAAGATTCTTGGTAATGTAGGTGAGCACTGAGATCTCGGTGTCCAGGTACATAGATTGTTGAAAGTTACTACACAGGTTGATAAGGTTATTAAGAAGCCGTACGGTGTGTTAGTTGTTATTGGTCGAGGGATTGAATTTCAGAACCATGAGATCATGGTGCAGCTGTACAAAACTCTGGTGAGGCCATATTTGCAGTATTGTGTACAGTTCTGGTCATCGCATTATAGGAAGGATGTGGAAGCTTTGGAAAGGGTTCAGAGGAGAATTACTAGGATATTGCCTGGTATGGAGGGAAGGTCTTATGAGGAAAGGCTGAGGGACTTGAGACTGTTTGTTGAGAAGAAGGTTGTGAGGCGGCTTAATTGAGACATATAAGATAATCAGAGGGTTAGATAGGATGGACAGTGAGAGCCCTTTTCCTGGGATGGCGATGGCTAGCACGAGGGGACATAACTTTAAATTGAGGGGTGATAGATATAGGACAGATGTCAGAGATAGTTTCTTTACTCGGAGAGTAGTAGGGACGTGAAACGCACTGCCTGCAACAGTAGTAGACCTGCCAACTTTAAGGGTATTGGATAGGCATATGGACAAGAATGCAATAGTGTAGATTAGATGGGCTTCAGATTGGTTCCACAGGTCGGCAACTAACTGATTGGACCCTAAGCTCTGTAATTTCCTGAACATCCAGTCGTGAATGGTGCTGGGCAATTAAATAATTTGCAGGAGGTGGAGGCTCCATAAATATCCCAACGATAGAGAAGCCCAGCACATCAGTGCGAAAGATAAGGCTGAAGCATTTACATCTATCCTTCTGCCCACAAGGCCAAGTGAATGATCCATCTTGGCCTCCCCCTGAGCTTCCCAGCATCAGAAGAAGTACCATCAACCAAACTGATTCACTCCATTTGATATTCAAACAAACTGAGGGTAGGATGTACTGCAACTGCCCTGACAACATTCCATCAATCATATGCCCTTGAATTAACCACGCCTGAGTTAAGCCATTATATTAAAGCTACAATAGTGGCATCTGTCCCAACAATGTGTCCAGTCTGGTGCTGTGTATGAAAAGGAGGACAAATCCAACCAAGCCATTCACCACCCTCTCAGTCTACTCTCAACGGTCAACAAGATAATGGCAGGTGTTGTCAACGGTACCACCCAATGCCACTTGAAATGGAGCTGCCAGCAAACTGGCACTCAATTTGGGTTCCGCCAGGGCCATTCAGTTCCTGCTGTCATTACAGCCTTGATACAAACATCAACAAAAAAGCAGAGGTGAGGTGAGAGTGAGCAGAGTGATGTCAAGGCTGCGTTCGATAAGAGCGTGGCATCAGGCAGCCTGAGCAAAACCGGAATCAATGAGAAGCACAGGCTAAACTCGAAACTGGCTAGAGTCATGCCTAATTCAAAAGGGAGATGGTTAGGGTTGTTGGAGGTCAGGAGTTCTTCAGGACAGGTCCAGCCACTCCCTGCTGTTTCATCAATAACCTTCCATTCACTATAACGTTAGAAGTGGGGATGTTCACTGATAATTGCATAATGCTCAGCACCATTCGCGATTCCTCAGATACTGGAACAAACAGCGTCCATGTGCAGCAAGATAACATTCAGTTCATAAGGGGCCAGTAACATTTATGCCACAAACTCAAGGCAGTGACCATCTCCAACAAGAGGGAATATAACTATTGCCCCTTTACCCATTATCAAGCCACAATTAACATTCTCACCATTGATCAGGAACTGAACTGGACCAGGCACATCGTGGTGGCACGGTGGCTCAGTGGCTAGCATAGCTGGCCTCACAGCACCAGAGATCCAGGCCCAAGACTCCCCTGGGTGATCGCCCGCACGGAGCCTGCACACTCCCTCTGTGCCCGAGTGGGCCCCCGTCCCCACAGCGTAAAACCCGCAGGTCAAATGCACCAGCTGTGCCAAACTGCCCCACAGTGTCACAGGGATATACAGGTTGATGGATAAGCCAAGGGAAATGCAAGGCGATAGGGAAGGGGAGGTGAGTCTGAGTGGGATGCCCCTCAGTGGGCTGTTGTGAACCCAATGGGCTGAACGGCCTGCCTCCACCCTAGAAATTCCACACTTCAGTGGTGTACCATCCACGAGATGCACTGTGTCAACTCATCAAAGCTCTTTAGCCTGCACCTTCCAATCTTGTAAGATGAGTTAGTTAGCCTTATAGACTCCAAATGAAATTGATGAGTTAGATTGAAAAAGTTTGTTACCAGTAGCTGATGGAACAAGGAGTTAGGGTCTGATTTAAGATTTTGGGGAAGAGATACAAATTGAATGTGACAGAGAAGCTTTTTTTGTGCAGAGAATGGTAAATGATGCCTTTGAAGTTGATGGAAGTGGAGATGATTAATGTTTTCAAAAATAAATTGTGTGCACCTTTGAAGGAACATTTGGACTACGGGAATAGAGTAGGAAAGTGATACTATTATGGCTATGTAGAGAACTGACATGGACTCTGTGATCCTAATGATCCCCTCCTCTGTTGTAATAATTCTGTAACTCTGTGTACGCATTTGAGAAATGTCTGTTGAAGCTAATCTAGTGCTTACCTACCACAAGAGTACATATGATCTGCTTCAACATGCAGAAGGCATCAGAAAGCTCCTCACAATAAACAATACTTAAGAAACAGAAAGCTGTGATTGTGGATAGGAGGTGCCTTGAATGTCAAATGGGTTGAAGTGGAGTGGCGTTGTGTGGTGCATCCCTGTGAATAGACATTGACCAATGTATTATTATAACTTGGTTTTAAGGAAAATTATCAAATTGTAGACAATATAGGATTGATAGCAATTGAATGCCAGAATCAGCCAATGAACTATAAATTGTCTTCGATAAAATACGCAAATGCCATTTATTGTTTTGATGAAGTCTATTTGTGAGGTCCTGATATTCTTTGTTCTTTATATCACAAGTATGACAGGTTAAATCTTGACATAAAATTGTCTCAGAGCTCAGAATTATTTGCTGTTGTTGCACAACCTTGTCTGAGCCACTTTGAGGATTCTCATTTTTGAAAATATTGATGTGTTCCTTTTTTGAAATATAAATGCACTGTAACTTTCACTGTAAGTTCTGATTGTGTTTCAGCAATTCCTGAATCTTATAATCAAGCATGTTAGAGAACTCAGAGTGGTGGGTTTTCGCATCCTTCAGAATTGTTGCCTATTCTTTTCTTCTCTCTTTCTCCACTTCAGGAAGAACTTGAGAATAAAGAAAAGATGACCATAATTGACCAGCTCCTGAACGAGGTGATAGATGGAGTGCGCACCCCACAGCGATCCCAATCTCCTGTTGAAATTTCATTAATTGAGCAAGAGCTCTTTGAGAAGAAGAACCCCGGTGTAAGCTTGCGGTAACTTGAAATAATCAGAATAGCCGACTGTATTTTCAGGGCGGAAGGGTTGAATGTTCTTCACTAAGGTTGACAACAGAAGGTGCCAGTCATAACTGTGGTACATACAGATGCAAAGCTGATAGTTACAATAATGTACGTAATAACATTTTATATCCTCAATGAGTTAGAAGACATATGATAAAGACATATGATTAATTCTGCTTGTCTATACTGCCTGCTCTGAGTATTTCCAGCATAGTTAACTTCCTTTCTACATGAATGAATGGTGTCAAGAAGTGGTATAGCACATTTTATTTAGTATGTTTAATTTAAAGTCATAGCCCACAGTACTTTTTCAGTAAAAATAGAGGATTTGATATCAAAAGATAGAGAGAGAGAGAGAGAGACAATGGGATGATGCGAGTAAAACAGAGGCTGAAAATTCAGAATCAAAATGTTTCCAAGCAGAGTTGTTCTAGTCAAATGTTTTTTCTTGAAGTAATTTGTGTAATACACGACAGAATTTCAATATCTAGGCCAGGACCTCAATGTTATGTTAATTTCTGGTTGCCAGCGTCAACCGTGCAATGCATATGAGTTGCTGTTTGTTGGTATTGGTGGCAGCCTTCAATCTCATGTGATGACAGTTTGCATATTGGTGGCCAAGGCTCTTACTCACTGTCCAATTAGAAATGGTGGAGGTGGGATTAGGACGTTGGTTAGCCCAGTTTGACATGCAGGCCATTGTTAATGTAACCATTTGGCAATGGGTCGATGGAGGATGCCGAACAAAGGGCAATGTGAAAGAAGAATCCTCCTGCCATGGGCAATACCAAAAACCTGCTGTAGCACAACCACTACCTTCACCAGATCGCACACTGGCGATGTTACCAGAGGTGATGACAGATAGAAGAAGCATCCTGCTTTTCCCAGTAACAACAGAAAGCCTGCAAAGACTCACCAAGAAGGCATGGAGAGAGGTGGATCATGAGTCAAGAGTACAGACATGCTGAGGAGCAGCTGGATACAGTGTCTTTGTGTTTCAGTGACCTTCACAGCTATGGAAAGGTGAGCACAAATTTGGACTGCATCCTGGTGAGCAACTGTTAGAGTATTTAAAAGAAAACAATCATCAGGATGCATGGGATTCTTCTGAACATGGGAGTGAGGTGCTCAGCAGCCTTTGTAACAAATAAGCATAGGTCAGAACAGATTGCAGGCTGGAGTGCAGACTCCTACAATGTGTGGTAAGGAAGAGAGGCATTGTGTTCATGGCATCATTCTTCACCTTGCAGGCTAAACAAGAATTGAAAGTAATTGAGAGGTGCCACAGCTAGCACTGCTGATGTATTTTGTGAAGGTGGCCCTTGACCTGGACAGAATGGCTGTGCTTATAAGAAACAGGTCTTAGACAAGGTGAAATCTCAATATCTTCATGTCCAGGTTGATTGACATTGCTCCCTGTGCAATAATTCGTCAATTCCTAAGCTGACATTTAATTTTGTACTTACCATTATGCGTACCTGTCAAATATTCCACTCTCTCATAACCTCCTCTCATTTGAGTTACACTGGGTCAGCCACAAAAGAACAAGAGCCCACACAACAATCATAACATCCCCATGAACCACCCTGGAGCATGCACCACCATGTTTTATTTATACATCCTCCACCAATGCAGATGTCCTCACCTCTGTGAATCTGTGTGTGTTATGAGAGGGGATGGCAGAGAACAAAGCACATGCCCTGTCAGAGTGGGAAAATTTGGGGCAAGGCAGAATGGGTTCTGGCCAGAACTCCTGCAGAATGAAGAACAGACTCTAGGCTTCTCAACAGGGCATGTGAGGAATCTGTGTGAGATATGTGCCAAAGTTGATCTTACCTAAAGTAAATTGGAGTTAGGGAATAAGAACTGAGGAATCTAGTCATCTTTTGTGTTTCACAATGATTCTGTGCATAAGGTCTATACGTGTCTTCACTGAGAAGGTGGCCATTTTTATAGAGTGTATATTTCTGACATCACTCCAAGTACATACAGGAACAGTACTGACTTGCACCGAACACATGAAGTACTCTGTGGCATCAAATCTTCAGTGTCATAAAAGCCTTAATGAAGCATGGGGTGGACACCAGCTATGCTTCAGTGGTCAAGGGTGCCATGAGATGGCTAAGATGTCAACATAGAAATGAGGGGGCCACAAGGTTTTTCATCCACATCCACCTCCAATGGGACATGTGGTGGGCGAAGCATGTATCGAGACATGCCCTGTGACAGGCAATGCCAATGCAACAACCTTTGGAGTGTCTTCTGCCCAGGCACCACCACTAATATCCAGACAGGAAATGTGAGCAGTCCATCATTACCTTGTGTTCAACCACAGAGGTAGAATTTCAAAGGAGTGGCTGTGAATGTAGGTTTCTATATTCAGAAGTGTGGCTGTGAGCACGAACCACCATGTCATAAGGAATGGTTATGAGATCAGACTACAATGTCAGTCGGATTAAATGTGGGTGAGCTACCTTGTCAGTAGTGTCACTTTGTACATCACTTGTGTCTCTGATGTAAATATATAATGTATGCTAGGAAATGTTTTGGGCTAAGGCAGACTTAGTGTTTCTTTTATGTTGGTGAAAACCAGGAGAACAGGAAGTGAGGGTTGGCAGTGTGATTAGATTAGATTAGATTAGATTAGATTAGATTACTTACAGTGTGGAAACAGGCCCTTCGGCCCAACAAGTCCACACCGACCCGCCGAAGCGTAACCCACCCATACCCCTACATTTACCCCTTTACCTAACACTACGGGCAATTTAGCATGGCCAATTCACCTGACTTGCACATCTTTGGAGTGTGGGAGGAAACCGGAGCACCCGGAGGAAACCCACGCAGACACGGGGAGAATGTGCAAACTCCACACAGTCAGTCGCCTGAGGCGGGAATTGAACCCGGGTCTCTAGCGCTGCGAGGCAGCAGTGCTAACCACTGTGCCACCGTGCCGCCCACCAAAACTACGATAGAGTCGTAGTTTTTACAGCATGGAAAATGTTCCTTCAGCCGATCGTGTCCTTAGTAATATTATGAAGGTATAGGTGTGCACTATACATCTAAGAGAGAGTGAAAGCAGGCAAGGACTGACTGAAAGCACAGAGTGTGCTGAACAATTTAAAAATGTAACATTTGGTTGTGAAACAAATAGCTGGAGCTGTGTTGCCATGGTGGACAACAAATTCAAATTCAGCCAATCAGTTTAAATTATGCTGAAAATGTGTGGCTGGAAAAGTGCAGCAGGTCAGGCAGCATCCAAGGAACAGGAGAATCGACATTTCGGGCACAAGCCCTTCTTCAGGAGGGCTGAAGAAGGGCTTGTGCCTGAAACGTCGATTCTCCTGTTCCTTGGATGCTGCCTGACCTGCTGCGCTTTTCCAGCAACACATTTTCAGCTCTGATCTCCAGCATCTGTAGCCCTCACTTTCTCCAGTTTAAATTATGCCCCAATTTACCAAAATCCAATCAAATTCAAATTTTAATGTTTTGATGACATCAAACCATTGAGATGGTCTGATGTTTTGGGATATATAAAATAGGTATTTTGAACAGTTGGAGAGAACGGCAAAAAGCAGCCAAGCACCAATAGACTGCTGGCAGAATAGCTCTCTGAAAAGTACCTGTCCATAAGAAATTTGTGCAGCAGAAAACCGAACAAAAGATGACCCAGGAAAATCTACAGAGGAAAATCTAAAAGGAGAATCGATACAGCTGGCTGGTTTTGAAACATGATTTTTTTTTTGTAAATCTTAATTGGGGCTTTTATTGGACCAGTGTTGTAGAGTGGGAGGTAAAAGATAGATTTAAGAGAAAGAAGTTGTAAATAGTTGTTGTCTAATATTCTTTTTTAGACTTAATGAATAAAATTGTTAAATTTTTCTTTAAATGGTGATATTTGGGGTAGTTCTTTGCCACTCGAAATTTAATAGATTACGGCACGAGGTGAGCTTTTCTGTGTGTCTGGTTTAAATTAGCAGAGGGGTTTACCCCATGTTGTAACACTGGTAATCAAGTATCTATCTGTTCTAATCCCATTCTCCAGCACTTGTCCCCTAGCTGTGTATGCTGTGGTGATTCAAGTATTCATCTAAATAGTTCTCCAATATCTTGAAGTTTCCACCTTTATCACTCATTTAGGCCATGAGTTCCATATATCCGCCATACTCTGGGTGAGAAAGGTTTTCCTCAAATCCCCTTTAAACCTTCTGCTACTTACCTGAAAAAAATACTCTCTGGTTATTGACTCCTCCAATAATAGGAAATGTTCCTCCCTATCTTTACCCCTCATAACTTTGTACTCCTCAATCAGGTTTCTCCTCAGCCTTTTCTGCTTGAAGGAAAACAACTCCAACCAATCCAGACTCTCTTCATAACTGAATCAGTGCAGTCCAAGCATCCTCCTGGTTAATCTCCTAGATAAATGTGAGGTGCTGCATTTTGGAAAGGCAAATCAGGGCAAGACTTATACCATTAATGGTAAGGTCCTGGGGAGTGTTTCTGAACAAAGAGACCTGGGAGTGCAGGTTCATAGTTCCTTGAAAGTGGAGTCACAGGTAGATAGGATAGTGAAGAAGACATTTGGTATGCTTTCCTTGATTGGTCAGAGCATCAAGTGTAGGGGTTGTGAAGTCATCTTACGGCTGTACAGGACATTGGTTTGACCACCTTTGGAATATTGTGTACAATCCTGGTCTCCTTCCTATCAGAAGGATGTTGTGAAACTTGAAAGAGTTCAGTAAAGATTTACAAGGATGTTGTCAGGGTTGGAGGGTTTGAGATATAGGGAGAGGCTGAATAGGCTGGGGCTGTTTTTCCTGGAGTATCAGAGGCTGAGGGGTGACCTTATAGAGGTTTATAAAATCATGAGGGGCATGGATAGGGTAAATAGGCAAGATCTTTTCCCTGGTGTGCTGGAGTCCAGAACTGGAGGGCATAGGTTAAAGGTGAGAGGGGAAAGATTTGGAACGTACCTTAGGGGCAACTTTTTCATGCAGTAGATGATGCGTGTATGGAATGAGCTGCCAGAGGAAGTGGTAGAGGCTCGTACAATTACAAGATTTAAAAGGCAAATGAATAGGAAGGGCTCAAAGGGATATAGGCCAAGTGCTGGCAAATGGGACTAAATTAATTTATCTGGTTAGCTTGGACGAGTTGGACAGAAGGGTCTGTTTCCATGCTGTACATCTCTATGACTCTAATGCAATGACATTCTTCCTTTAGTTATCGCCAAACTAATGTTATATACAGCTCCATTATAATATCCTTAAATTCAATGCCTTGACTAATAAAAGCAAGTATCCAATATGCCTTCTTAACCAATTATCTAACTTCAAAGATCTATAACATGCACACCAAGGTCCCTATGATCCTCTCGTCCTCTGATATTCTGTCTTTCCCAAGGTCCTGTCATTCAACGTGTATTCCCTTGCCTCATTAATCCTCCCAAAAAGCATCATCTCTCACTTTTCCAAACTAAATTCTATTTTCCACAGTTAACTGCTACTGACCAGCCCAACTATAGCATCTTGAAGTCTGAGGCTTTTTCTCTCACTATTTACCAAACCATCAGTTTTTATGTCATCTACAAACTTGCTGATCATAACTCGCACCTTCATATCTGGGTAATTAATGTACATTACAGACAACAAGAGACCCAGCACTGAATCGTGTGGTATGGCACTGGACACTGACTTCCCGTCACATAAAAACCTTCAACCATCATCACCTGCTTCCTGCTGCAAAGAGATTTTTGATTCAGTTTGCCAAATTATCCTGGGGTTTTTGCTTCTTAATCAGTCTGTATGTGAAACCTTGTCAAAAGCTGTACAGAAGTCCATATAAGCTACATCAACTTCACCATCCCCCTCTATACACCTCGTCACCTCCTTAGAAAATTCAATTAAATTTGTAAGGCATGATCTCCACCTAAGAAATGTCTGCTATTTTTCTAATAGTTTCTGTACCAAAGACATTAGACTTGCAGGCCTATAGTTTCCTGGCTTATCCCTACAACCTTTCTCAAATAATGGTGCCACATTGGCTGTCCCCCACTCTTTTAGCACACCTCCTGTGGCCAGACAGGATGCAAAGATTAATTTCAGAACTCCTCTAACCTCCTCTCATACCATTCACAGTGGCCTGGGATATTTCTTATCAGGACCTGGGATTTTCCTATATTCAAGCCTTCTAAAACTGTTAATAAAGCACTTTTAACATGAATCAATGCTAATTTATTCATGTATATCACAGCACCTCCCCCGCCCTCCTGATTCTTACACCTTCTCTGTAAAATACCGATGTAAAATACTTAAAGTGCTCACTGAGAGAGTATCCTAATAGAGAATCTGGCCTCCTTTCCTCTGTTGCCTGGGAGTCTGCAGTTTCTCTGGCAAATATTCCTCATCACTCATGGAAACAGAATCAGAGAAGCTTGATCTATTTCCTCTAATGTCCTTCCCTCATGGCCAATTAAATGTATTCTTCCTTAAATATCCTTCCTTTACGGGCCAGTGAAAACCATAATCAGAAGGAATTGAACACAGCCTTCCAAAGCCCCTCCAATCTTGCTCTCCCTCACAAAATGCCTTTGCAAGATTGCAGAGATGTGAGAGAGAATTCTTCTCACATAGCATATCAGGTTACCTGTGAAAGAGGGCTTTTCCCGAACTTCCATCTTCAATGTTCCCTCTTGGTCCAGTCCCATCATTGCATCTCGTTCCCCATGTTGTCACTGTTTACTTCTCCCTTTCTTTTGGTTCCGATGAAGCATCAAATCTTTCCTGATAGGTACTTTCTAGACAGTTTTCCTAGAATCCAGTCCTCCTGGCTCAGAGGTGGGGACACTACCACTTGGTAACCCACTCCTTACAAATAGAAAATAAAACTGGTCCTTTAACAAACTAACAACAAGCTCTTTAAATGACTTAACTAACTAATTATACATCAGAAAGCTTGTCCCTTGCTACTGCTACTGCTGCTATTTTTCATACTCAGTGTATACGGTTTCATGTCTGTCTGCCCTCCAGAATGAATAATACTAATAACACTGTTTGCCATTGAAGGCAATGTCTCTTATGAAAGATGTTTATATGTAGAGCCTACTATTTGCTGTCAGAGAGATGTTATAAGTGATGATTCACACTCCTCAAGGAGTTTCTGTTGATATCCTTTAAAAATAACAGGCAATACTAAACTCTTCCATTGAAATCCACATCCCCTTGACTCTCTGACAGTAACACGCTCCCATCGTCATGTAATAAGAACAGAAAATGCTAGAAATGCTCAGTAGGTCAGGCAGCAATTATGGGGAAAGAGAGTTAACTTTTCAAGTCAATAGCCTCTCCCCTCTTCTGAGACTTAAAATGTACTAGATTTGTCTGTCTTCAGTTCTGTTTAAAGGTCATTGATCGGAAAAATTAACTTTCATTCTCTTCAGAGATACTGCTTGACCTGTTTCAGATTTCTAGCATCTACAGTATATTGCTCTATCCATTATGAAATAATTTACTTGAAATGCTCACTACATTGGATTCCTTGGGGAAAGAGGAAAGAGTGATAAAGCAAATAAAATCTGAAATATTCTTCTCATAGCAGAACCTGTTCCGATCATTTTGCATTGAAGGATTTGCCTGAGAATCTGGTTGACCAGAATTTATGTTTATCTCCTCTGCAGCTGCACTACAAGTATGGCATAGTGCAAAACCTCAAGGATATTTGGAAACTGTGCTTCATACACAATAATTTAGAAGCAGAAGCAGCAAGTGAAAACCAACCCAAAGATAGTAACATTCCGCCCTTCACAGGGCCCAAAGACAAGAGCCAAACCTCTAGCAAGTATCTGGTTAATCGAGATAGTACAATATACCAAGATATAAGGACACCAATTAAACGTCAATCATTTGATGAAGCAGAGGAGTCCTCCAAGCAGAAGACACGTTCTTCTGGCAAAGCAACTTCTCAAGATACAGAGCAAACGAAGCACCATGATAAAAGGTCACCGACCAGCAAAACTCCAACTGATGATGCAGATGACCATCCCAGGCAGAAGACTCGCACCCATGGGAAAGCATCTTCTCATCAATCACACCATCAAGACACCTCACCTAGCAGAGCTAATGATTCAGAAAAGCAAAGCAAGGAGAAGAACCGTTCCCATGGAAGGAAATATGGTCGTCATTTGGAGCCAACAGCGAATGTCAAAATCCCCAAAGAGGTAGTGCAGATCAAGAAAGCTCCACCACCTGGCGAATCTGAACCTGAGTGGGACTTGTCAATTGACTCTTTTAGAAAGGTATAGTTCTGTTTTTCTGCTGTTTCTTGTAAATCTGCAGTGATTTAGATTTAAGTACAAAGTTATGTACTTCCTTTACAGGGATTAAGAACTAGATGAAATCACTGTTTTGTTTATTTGTTTTATAGGCATGGGAGTTCCTATTTCCTAAATTTGTTTTCTCTGAAGGCAATGGCCACCAAGACCCAGGACTGGGTGATACATCAGAATCCAATAACTAGGGAGCCTGTTCTAATCAGGTTGCAGGAGCATTGTGCTGTACTTGTTCAGAGAACTTGTGTTTTTTGTTCATGCCACAGCATGTCATACCAATGGGCAGGCAATCCAGCAGTATTCAAGGTCCCTTTTTTGATGCTGCCCACAAATTCCTAGTGAAATGCAATAAGCTCTAAGTTCCTATACCCTGGATATATTTTTCTGTCTCATTTTCTGTAGTTTTGTAATCTTTTTGACCTAGTTTTCAGACCACTTGTCTTAAAGGCAAGATTGTTACTGGAACCATTCTTCTATGTGTGAGCCAAAGTGCTGAGGGATTCATGGTGCTTCAGTGCATCAGATCTCCTGTTCGCCAGTGTGCGCAAGTAGTGGTGGCAATGTGAGGGGCACTGGTATCTATGTGCAGGTAATGTACAAGGCTTATTAGGCACATGGGGACAAACAGTTTAAACTAGGATCATTGCTCTAATCACGTATATTCCTGTTTGGAATGAATCACAAATTACTCTATGCGTCTTGTCCAATGTCCATTGTCTCTTAGCTCCTCCTAATGCTGAAAGGTGGCCCATCGTTGGCATTGCCTGGCTAGACTTTCCAGCTTCATTCTCCCACATAATAATAATACATGGAATGGCAAAAAAACTTTAAAGGAACTGCCCTTATATTAGCAGTAAGGTACAGTGCCTTACAGGATCTGTGTCATCATATCCTGAATGTTGACATTCTTTCAGATTCAAGCCTGGCTCTTCCTATCCTTACTTTTAGTTCAAATAAATATCCAATACCCACGGACAGACAGACCTTTCTCTACCACAGAAGGTTGTTGAGGCCAAGTCATTCAATATGTTTTTTTTAAAAAAGAGAGTTTTTTTAGAGGCTCAAGGTGTCAAGGGATATGGGAAGAGAATGAGAGTATAATGTTGAGGTAGAAGATCAGCCATGATCATTTTGAATGCTGAAGTGGTCTTGATGGGCTAAATGGCCTAATTCTACTCCTATGTTTCTATGGGGTTCAGGATGATATGCAGTAGTTGTATTCATCTGATTGTTAAATATGATGTTTCCTTCTGATCTCTGACTATGGCAGAGGAACTGATGTGATCCTGTTGATGTTGAGCTTTCAAGGTTTATACTTTAAGAAAGTGGTAGACTAATCCCTTTTTACCATTAAGAACAGCCTGATGTCAGGCTCGTTGGCCAATCTTCATTGGATGAGGATGGCAGGTTTATCCTATGTCCTGTTCCTGGCGTAGGATATTTATTTGAACCAGTGAGCATGTAGTAGAAGAGCAAGGCTTGACTCTCAAAAAGTGTTAATGCTCAAGATCCAACAACATAAATCCCATGCAGAGTTAAGCCTCACTATTAATATGAAAGTAGTTTCTTGTCATTCTGCATGCAAAGCTCTAATTCTGTGAGGAGTATGAGGCTAGGAATTTTAGCCAGGAGATTTAAAGGCTGGGGAAGAGGCCAATTTGGGAAAGAAAGGGAAATATTTCTAGGGTTTTCAGTAAAGTGCAGGGCAAAAATGCTGATTAAATAACTCCTTCTTAGAGTCAGTACAGGCAGAAAGCATTGAATGATCTTTCTTGTGCTGAATGTAAACAGCAAAAGTGTCATTCCAAGTTCTTCATAGTGTAAATGGCATCATATCTTTGCCTTCAGAGTCAGTGAACTTCCATTTTTTAGTTGGTTCACGTGGACCAAGACATGGTGTGGTCAACTGTCCAGCTTGATCTGATATGGAGATGCCAGTGTTGGACTGGGGAGGACAAAGTCAGAAGTCATACAACACCAGGTTATTGTCTGACAGGTTTATTTGAAATCATAAACTTTTGGAGCTCTGCTCCTTCATCAGGTGAAGGATTTCACCTGACAGAGGACCAGCACTCTGAAAGCTTGTGATTTCAAATAAACCTGTTGGACTATAACCTGGTGTTGTGTGACTTCCAGCTTGATGTGGTGCTCTTTCAATTCTTGCCTATCAAGCAACATTAAGAAAAATCAAAAGCAGATTCACAAAATGAACATGATTGAACTGTACTTATCCTACCCAAGATTTACTCGTGCGGTTTTGCTTTGAAGTCGTGTTCACATCTCATCAATTAGTGGTTTACTTGCAACCTTTTTGGATGCCATTTCCTTGATTTCTAATTGGAGTAGATTTGGTGCAAAATGCATCTCGTACAACTATTGGAGCACTCGAATTGGAAACTATGTATTGATGAAAGAGAGGCAGTTCTTTTATTTAAATGAGATTCTGTTTGTCTAAAATGTGTTCCTGCGACAGGATGTGCTAGCATCACTGATGGATGAGAAACATAAGAATAAGGTTCTGGAAATGCTCAACTTGAAAGTGCTTGAACTCAGCATAGCACCAAGCAATTTGCAAGAGAATATTTTCTACAAAGTACTGTAAGTGGAACTCCTTGAACCCATGATTTGTTCAATTATTTTTAAGTTGGTAAGCTTTTGAATAAGCTTTTAAAAGATTGAATGTAATAGTTTGCTACTTGTAGCACCTTTGTAACATGGTCAGCTCAAAGTCAATTTACCAAAATAAAGATGACTTCATGCTTTAGGAACATGGCTTCTTTTGAGAGCAGCTTCTTTCATGTGGGAACCTTACCATCAGTTTGGAAATATGGAGTAAAACAATACAAAAGGAGATCGTTCAGCTTATGGTACCCATGCCATCTCATTGAAAGTACTATCTAATTCAATTCACTTCCCTTCCTTATCCCCACAGCCCCAAATTTCTCGCTTCAAAATTTCCTGCAATCCCTTTTGAAAGGTATTGTTTCGTCTACCACCAAATCTGACCAACACACTACATAACAGTAAGGAAACTTTGATCCCAACATTCTGGATAGAATTTGAGTCCTGGTTCCAGAGAGAACCAATAGTTAGCCCTTTATTCTATCATTTTCTCCATTTAACTTTTTTTTAAGAACCTATTTGTTGTCTAAACAGAGGTGAAGGCCATTCTGTCCCTCAAGATTATTCTGTCATTCAGTTAGATCATGGTTAATCTGTATCTTAATCATGATTACCCATGCTTATTCCATATTCCTAGTGTAATTCCCCAATAAAAGTCTATCAATGGCCTTTCATCTGGTATGTCCACAACAACAGAAGGCGCTATGGGTCTCACTGGTTTAGGAGCATAGAAACCAGATGCAGCTGATGGCACATTTCTCAGCCGCACTCCCACTTGGAGGCAGCCATTGATTGTCCATAATGGGCAGCAGAGGCATGTGAGCCACTCACTCACAATGAATGGTGAAGTGTTCCACATGAAACACATTATCCTGGTGTGATAAAATATCTGACAGTTGAAGGACATCTTGAGAAGCCATATTACTAAGTCTCTGGGAGATGCAGAATGGCAACATAACACAGTTCAAGATATAGTTCAGAAGAAATAACCCACGAGTGCTTTGGTTGTATAGAGGAGGAGGACCAACAGTGATGTATAGTAGAATATTCCCTAGATGGCATGGATTTGGAATTGTATGTTGATGGTTCTCAGAAGTATTATGGTGAAAGCCCTAAAACCGGATATGCAGCAGTGACTGAAGAACATTTATGTTGAAATGCTCATGTATACAACAGGTGTATTGTTTTGCTGCACTTCTATACAAATGAACTGCTTCTCCATATTTCTTCTGCTATAGTTATCAGCTTTGGCAAGAAACAGTGGATGTGTTTGTTGGTTATTCGATACAGCTCAGGGAAATAATGGGGCTGCCTGAAAAGGAGACTGAAGGGAGTGTCATCGTGGAAGAAACCCGTAAGTTCCAAAGAAAAGCTGTTTTACTGTGCTCTGTGTTATTTTTTAAGCTCATAAACTGCAGGTAAAACCGCTATGGGTGCATTTCTGACATAACATGCAATAGTGTCCACTTTCATCCTCTACAAGCTGTAGGAATGTAGCCTAGTGCAGTGGTTCTCAAACTGGTTCTCAAACTGCAGATACCTACAGGTCATAGAGTCATAGAGGTACACAGCACAGAAACAGACCCTTTGGTACGTGCTAACTAGATATCCTATATAAATCTAATCCCACTTGCCAGCATTTGGCCCACATCCCTCTAAACCCTTCCTAGTCATATACCCATCCAGACACCTTTTAAATTTGTAATCGTACCAGACTCTACCACTTCCTCTGGCAGCTCTCTGCATGAAAAAATTGCCCCTTAGGTCCCTTTTATATCTTTCCCTTCTCATCTTAAACCTATGCCCTCTAGTTCTGGACTCCTCCACCATGAGAAAAGACCTTGTCTATTTACCCTTTCCATACCCCTCATGATTTTACAAACCTCTATAAGGACACCTCTCAGCCTCTGACACTCCTGGAAAAACAGCCTCAGCCTATTCAGCCTTTCCCAACAATTCAAACCCTCCAGCCCTGGCAACATCCTTGTAAATCTTTTCTGGACCTTTCAAGTTTCACAACATCCTTCCCATATCAGGGAGACCAGAATTGCATGCACTATTCCAAAAGTGGCTGAACCAATGTCCTATACAGCTGCAACATGACCTCCCAACTCCTGAACTCAATGCACTGACCAATAAAGGCAAGCATTCCAAATGCCTTCTTCACTATCCTATCTGTCTGCAACTCCACTTTCAAGGAACCATGAACCTGCACTCCAAGGTCTCTTTGTTCAGCAACACTCCCCAGGATCTTACCATTAATGGTATAAGTCCTGTTCTGATTTGCTTTTCCAGCACTTGGGTCTATAGCTTTATATGCTATGGCACTTCAGGTGATCATCAAATAGGACTAGATCAATTAAGAATGTCTGGTCAACAAGGACAAGTTGGACAGAAGGATCTGTTTCCATGCTGCATAATTCTATCTAAATACTTAAATGTTGTTATGGTTTCCACCTCTACCAGCTTTTCAGGCATTGAGCTTTAGATTCTTCTTCTCATCAACTTCTAGGTGAAAAGAATCTTCCTTAAATCCCCTGTAAACCTCCTACCCTTTCTCATCTCTGTCCCTGACTATGATCCCTCTACTAAGGGGAAAAGTCTCTTGCCTATCTTTTCTATACCCCTCATTATTTTGTACAACTCAATCAGGCCACCCCCTCAGCCTTCTCTGCTCTAAGAGATACACCCCCTGCCTATCTATTTTCTTTTCATAGCTGCAATGCTCCAGCTCAGGCAATATCCTCGTGAATTTCCTCTCCACATCCATTGTGCCAACACATCTGCCCTATTGTCTGGTGACCAGAACTGTACACAGTAGTCCAGCTGTAGCCTAACTAATGTCTTATACAGCTCCATCACAACTTGCCTGCTCTTGTATTTAACGTCTTAACTAATAAAGGCAAGACTTCCATATGACTTATTAACCACCATATCCACCAGTGGGATCTACGGACAGGCACAACCAAGATCATTCCAATTATTTTTATTTCCTTAGGTCCTATCCTTCATTGTATGATCCTTTACCTTGTTACTTCTCCCAAAATGCATCATCTCATGGCCTTTCAAAATTAAATTCCATTTGCCATTGTTCTGTCCATCTGAGCAACTTGTCTTTATCATCCTGCAGCCTAAGGCTTTCCCCCTTGCTATTTATCACAGTGGAGAAAGTGAGGACTGTAGATCAGAGCTGAAAATGTGTTGCTGGAAAAGCGCAGCAGGTCAGGCAGCATCCAGGGAACAAGAGAATCGACGTTTCGGGTATAAGCCTTCCTGAAGAAGGGCTTATGCCCGAAACATCGATTCTCCTGTTCCCTGGATGCTGCCTGACCTGCTGCGCTTTTCCAGCAACACATTTTCAGCTATTTATCACAGTGCCAAAGTTTGTGCCATCTGCGAACTTACTTCTCATACCTCCTACATTTATTTTAAAAGCATTCAATTACACTACAAAATGCCAAGGGGCCTAGCACCAAACCCTACAGTGTGTCAGTAAACACAGGTTTCCTGCCATTAAAAAAAAAATCAACCATCACCTTCAGCCTCCTGCCAATAAGCCAGTTTGAATCCAGTTACCAAATTGTCCTGAATAGCATGGTCTCTTACCTGATTGACCAGTCTCCCATGACAAGACCTTGTCAAAAACCTTACTGAAGTCCATATCCACTACATCATCCATACTTCTAGTGACCTCCTCAAAAAAATCAAACAAACCTGTCAGATATGATCTCACTTGACAAAGCCATGCTGACCATTCTTAATGTATCCTTGCCTCTCCAAATGGAGATTAATTCTGTCCCTTGGAATTTTTTCCAATAGTTTCCATACCATTGATGTGAAACTTACTGGTTGAATGTTACCTGGTTTATCCCTACCACCCATCTTGAATAATGGATTGATTGTCCTCCAGTTCCCTGGTACCTCTCCTGTATCCATTTAAAAATTAATGTCAGGACCCCTGCAATCTCCTCCTTATCATTCCACTGCAGCCTGGGGTGTATCACATGATTGGAAGTGTTTAGCAGCAGGTAGTTGACTCCCTAGGTCATTGTTGGAGTGTTCCTCACAACACCTACTCCCCAACTGACCCAATCTTGTTGCAAGAAACTCATATGACATTATCATAGACAAAATAGAATCCATTATTCAACAAGAAAGTATAATCATGATATGTTGAGTTGGACTCTGTAATTGTTGGCTTTCCCGCATCACACTGTTGGATGTGCATAAAGGTTTTAGTGATTTAGTTTAATGTCATGATTTCTTCAGCACCTCGTTTACTGTAAACTATGTTGTTCTCTGTCTCTCTCTTTACCAATTGCCTGAATTGTTCCTAATTTATTTAATGCAGATGGAGCCAGTCTTTGATTCAATGGGAACATACCCATCTCATAAAGGTTTGGGGATTGAACCCTGCTCCAGACCATGTTGTGGAATGGAGACTGGGGTTCTGACTCTCAATTCTGTGTTGACATTCATCAGGATACTCGGGTCTGGTGGGAATAGATGACCCAGCCTCATGACAGGGCTCGTGGAATGTATTAAATCCTCCTGTCCTATGGGACTAAGTATTCTATAAACTGCCATAAAGATGGTTATTGAGTGTTCCTGACTGGCTTGTCAGACTGTTAATCTGTCCAAAATCTTTACACTGCTCCATTTTGTTCTCCAAAGGATGAACATGAAGTTTGCAAAGCAACATTACTCTATCAGCCTGTCAGTCTTGCCACTAATCTTCAAGTGTGAAAATATGAAAACAGTGACAACCATTGCGGTTGGTTTTACCAGAGGGTAAATAAATGGTTGCTCCAGGAAAGGCCACCAAAAAAGTGTTTTTCTTTGAAAATTAAGAGCGTTGTCTAATTCTGTACAAATGCACAGTCCAACAGAGCCATGAAGTATCATCTTTATCTCCAGAATGAACAGTAATAGGCATTGATTTGATGAAAATATTGAATTGGAGAACTTAGTTCTAACAATGTTGCTTCCATGCCTTTGACCCACAAATAAGTGTTTTCAGGAAATTGCTATTGACTTGTGTGTGTTTCAGACCAGTGTTTAACAATTGTCTGCTTTAGATTTTAAAAAGACCTGACAATCATCAGCACACTTTTCATATGAAAATGTTAGTTTGTAGCTAGTCTAAAACCAGAATCATGGGATATTTTGCAAAGGGTTGCAACAAAAGAAAATGGGAATTCCACTCTCCAGTTGTCATGTAGGCAAGATGGAGTGTGCGCAGATGGTATTGAATGGACTTGCTTGTACAAGAGTGCATTTTTAATGCAGCCAGCAAACAGAAACTTTTCACAAAATTAGCAAAACTGAACTCTGCACTTAGTCTGGAAAAGAATCAGCAACGCTGAAGAATGATCATTTCCTTTTCATTATGAAATATCCTCTTGGCTCAAGCAGAGCACTCTTGTCTCTGAATGAGAGGTTGTAGGATTTTTACAACTCTTTGGGAATGTGGCGTCACTGGCAAGACCAGCATATTTCCATTTGATACAACTGAGTGGCTTACTAGTTCATTGTGGAGAGTGGTTAAGAGTCAAAAGCATTGGTGTGTATCTAGAGTTATAAATAAATTAGAATGGGTACGTACAATAGATTTTCTTTCCTAAAGGACATAAGTGAACCAGGTAAGTTCTAACAGCAATCCAGTAGTTTTGTGATCACCATTATTAATTCCTGAATTATTTCATTAATCAAATTGCAATTCTTCAACTGCTATGATGAGATTTGAATTCTATGGATCAATAATCCAGTTTCTGGATTACAAGTGCAGTGACAAAGTCACTATGTGATCCTAAGTCTGGATTCAAGGCCCACTCTGGATATAATCTAGGCTGACACTTCAGTGCAGTACTGAGGGAATGCTGCCTGCCAGTTTGGTGCATTTGGTTAGTTATATTTTGTCCAAACTAAAACCATGGCTACCAAATAATAATTGTGCCATAATTTGGAGACATCTTTCTGTAAATGTAAAAATAGAAGATGGTCCCATTTTTAATTACCAATGTGAAGGTGTTGCCACTGCCAAAACAAAAAATCCAGTTCAAAATTGGGCATGCAAGTGGGAATGAGTAAACTTATCTGGGGGGGTAGGTGTACAATCAGTTTTATCAGCTTTCATAGATTACTAAAATAGAATTTAATAGCAGGAGACACCAATCTGAACCATCCAAATTTCAGAAGGATTGTAAACTGATAGTTGGGTGCAGTATAGATGTTAAATTTCTATGTCCCTTCCAAATGCACATTGGCATAGACATTTCCTATTGCTGCAATAGAAGTCATAAGAGCTTGAATTCTGTCTCATTCTGCACTTGATAGCCAGTCTGAGCCTAGGCAGCACTTAGATTATGGTTAGAAAAAAGTCAGCCAGAGCTTCTGCCTCTAATCATCACCTTACCGACTGCTGCTGGAAAGCCCATGTCCACATGCAGGAAATCCACAAGTCAACCCTTTAAGGAGAGGAATAGCTAAGGGTGGAAGAATTAAAGTGAGTCCTTATTGTGAAAAACCACTACATCATTTCGAGATACTATTACTGTCATCCAGAGATGTGCATGTTCAATCAGCCTCCTGTCCCCTCTTCTGCCACATGCCTTAAAGCATTGCCTTAGGCTGAGATTTATATTTCTGGGCATTGGCTGAACTCCAATATTTCGTCCACATAGTCATTCTTCAACTGAGATGCCAAAAGCTGTGTATCAGCACAATATTTGGCAGCGGGAAGAAGATACTGTAATTACAATGGAGCAAAATCCTGCCTTCACTCATCATACAATTTCCAATAAAATTTATTAAAAAAGAGTGAAAATTCTGGTGTATGTATCTCTTCCAGGCTAGGACAATAGAGATGGATTGTAGCATCCTTTGCTTTTGAGGTCAATTACTCAACACAGATTTCAGATCAAACGTTGGTTCCATTATAGCCCCGTAGCCATTTAGCCAGTAGCAACATAGACACTATCACACAGTGTTTTGTAATTGCTGGGGATGGATGAGGCCTTAGTGGAAAATAAAGAAAATACGAAAAGAATAAAAAAAAGATACTGACCCCAGGAGGAACATTTGTAGAAGTTACTAAGCTTTTTTAAAAGTATGGGTTTTCAGAAGATTTTTAAAGGTGATGAGTTTAAGAAGGAATTCCAGAAATTGGGACTGAAGTAGATGAAGGCTATACTGTCAGTCACAGAATAAAGGGGATGGATTGAATAAGTCAAGATATAATGACACTGGAGAGGAGAACTTTGAAGACCTAAGAGGATGAGACAGTGAAAAAGATGAACATGAGAAGCGAATGTTTAATAATCCATGGGAAATGGATTTTAGCAATGATATTCAGTGGGATGTGGGTAGATATATTAAAGAGTTGTAAAAATCAAAGTTTGTATGAAGTGTAATCTCCAATATATTTTTAAAGTTAAAGCCATTATTTTGGGCGTTAGGTATGTCTGTCATGTCAAGGGCAGGGCATGCAAAATTCTTTTTCTGCCTTGGATTGAGTGTTTGTTTAAAAATATGGAATTGGTAAATAAACATTTCTGAAACCTGGAACTTAAGATATTTCTCTGTTCCTTTCCTGTCCATTAAAAATTCCTTTCTATAAATTGCCTACAACTGTCCCAATGCCATTGCCAAGCAGAACCCAAAAAACAAGATAAAAAGGATGACAAGAAAACAGTTGACAAAAAAGGAAAGAAAGCATCAAAATCTGCTGGAAAAGAGGAAGAAAAGGAGGTATGATTGCTTCTTAGAATTCTACTTCCTGCTTTGTTAAATTGCTAGCGTTGCTTTTTGCTTTGGAGCCATGTTTAGTTTGAAATTGATTGTAGCAGCATAAATATTGCAGACAGGCTATGTGTAGGTTGTAGCCAATATAGTCTGTTTTAAGATCTAGGTCAAATGCATGACACATTTCCTTCCCCATATTATGTTGAAATCAAGGCATTTCATTCCATGTCCTAATTCTATTTGGGTTTTTTTTCTGTTTAAAGCCTTAAAATTAAAAACTTCCCACAGTTTTCCTTCCTACAGTCTGATTTCTAAACTCCAAGCATGGTGGAATAAAGTCTGTTTCAAACTCTCAAATCCAACATGTGAGAAAGCCAACCCATCTCAGAGTGGAAGTGATTCCTACCCCCAGGACCACCATTGGATTTAGACCACAATGGAAGTTACAAAAAACTTAATAGAACAAAGAATAAACCTTAAACCTGAATACCGCCTGTTTATCCTCTGCACAAGCAGTATCCTTACTTCATAGCTGACGTCTTGCCTTATCCCTTTGACATAGAACATAGAAAAATACAGCGCAGTGCAGGCCCTTTGGCCCTCGATGTTGCGCC